>NC_135237.1:381346060-381426060 GCF_051348905.1 Ranitomeya variabilis | reverse complement strand
GATTCACGTTATAATTAGTAATATACTGTAGAATGAATCTTTTTATTACTTACAAAAGAGTATCGTAAAGAAAAAAGGCAGCGATAACTTATACTGATAAGTAAAAACACGCCTTTATATTGCATTGTATGATTTCATTTAAGAAACTGACTACTAGTCCAGCCTAATGAGGCCTGGGAAGCATTACTGCATTTAACCACCTAATTGCCACTTGGATTCAGAGCATATATTTTTGTCTGTGTTTTCAGGTCACTACAGCACTGCAGGGGTTACTAGTGATCAACCAGATATCGCTGTATACTTAAGACATGAGAAAAGGAGGCCTGTTTTTTCCTTCATCTCTAATCTCTAAGGGATTTTCTAATTGTGCACCAATAGGGGAAATCCTCAGGGTCCTATTTAATAAGCGTTTTTCCCTTACAGACAGTGAAGAAGGAAAAAACATTGCTGAATAGGGTACATGGTGAAGTCTTGCATTTGTCTGCAGCTAAGAACCAGGATTGCTATTGTCTATCTATCTATCTATCTATCTATCTATCTATCTATCTATCTATCTATCTATCTATCTATCTACTCTATCTATCTATCTATCTATCTATCTATCTATCTATCTATCATCTATCTATTATCTATCTATAATCATTAGCTATCTATCTATCATAGATCTATCTATCTATCAATCATCTATCAGTCTGTTATCTATCTTATCTATCTATAATCATTATTTATCATCTATCTATCTATCTATCTATCTATCTATCTATCTATCTATCATCTATCTATCCCATATCTATCTATCTGTCTGTTATCTATCTATCTATAATCATCATCATCATCTATCTATTGTCTATCTATCTATCATCTATCTATCTATCTATCTCTATCTATCTGTCATCTATCTATCTATAATCATCATCTATCTATTATCTATCTATCCAATATCTATCTATCTATCTATCTATCTATCTATCTATCTATCTATCTATCCCATATCTATTATCTATCAATCTATCTATCTCTATCTATCTATCTATTATCTATCTGTCAATCATCATCATCATCATCATCATCATCATCATCATCATCATCTATCTATCCAATATCTATCTATCAATCTATCATCTATCTATGACATATCTATAGATATCCTTCTGTTTCTCTCATATTTCTCTATGAATCTCTTTATTATTCTATTTTTTGCAAATCTACAAATTTGTATGTGTCTCTATCTATCATCTATGACATATCTATATTTATCTGTTTCTCTCATATTTCTCTATATAGTTCTTTATTTTTTTATTTATTGCATATCTATCGATCTATCTATCTATCTATCTATCTATCTATCTATCTATCTATCTATCTATCTATCTTTTATGTTTACCTCTTATTTCTATCTCTCTCCATAAAATGTATCCACCATAATAACAAATCCTTATGAATATAATAGTTTACCATTAGCACGGAGGACTATAGTAATGCTTTGAACTCATGACCCAGCTGGATAAGTGCTTACAATTTATGTTTGCGTCTAATCCAATGAAGCACAAGCATAATTTGCTGCACTAAATCATCATTCCTTCCCGGTACTGTATACAGTACATGATCCATTCTCATTATGACCTATGGAATGACAAGTTTTCCTTTCTGCATTCAGACCCCATGACAATGTAGCAAAAATACTAATTTAGCAAGTATTGCTGAATGACACCAAATTTTCTCGATCATGTCAGCACATGGAATAGGAATTATTACAATTACTATTGACAAATCTGGAATACATTTTTTATTTTAATAATTTCAGATCCTTTTTCTCATTGAAATTTTAGGTGTGACTTTTGAGCCGTATTTTGACATGAACGGGATGCTGCATAGGCGAATCTAAGTATTATTCTGATATATTCTCAACCTGAAATATTTAGATGCCAGGACACATAGAGAAGAACTAAACCTGTTGGACCAGGACACTAAACATTGACTTGTACTTCTTTCTTCTGCATAGTGCACCATAGCACTGGAAATTATTGAAAGATGCTTAGAAAGTGTCCTTGAAGCCACCAGTGATCCAAAATGCCAGTTATACAGATGATATCATTCATTATATAACATGTCAAGCTGAAATTTTTCTAATTTTTCATTATAGGGAAATTCTGTAATTATTGCTGAACCTGCCTTCTCTGAGATATTAATTTTAGCATACCTTTGACTTGCAATGACTTTGGCTGCAAGAAATCAAAGCAATGATGCCTCTAAGTCACCGGCAGCCACATTTTTCTGAAGTCCAGGTAACCACAGTCTCCCCATGACATGGAGGATTCCTGTCAGCAGCACTTTGCTGTAACATCTTGTAAACCTGTTCTAAAGCCACCGACACAGAACACGCTCTACAGTCGGGCTCCATGAGCCACACGGCCCACCTGCCAGCCTCTGACAGACCTGTTGTATTCCACCGGATTTTATTTTCCTCCCATTAAGCAGTACATGAGAGTTTGCATAGCCGCACATTGTAGAGATGTCTGAAATGAGATTTCCCTGTCATGGGAAGTGCATTCACTGTCTGCTCTTTTTCTGCTTCTCGTTCATAACATTTCATGGAAAAAAAAGGGGGCAGTGAGTCTTTGTAAATTCAGTCGATGGTGACCTTACGAGGAAAGAGCTAGATTTGGGTGAAGAGGTTAAACATCTATGATTTTCTTTCCCCTCCTTTGTGTTTGGGAATAAAAATCCACGGATAATAAAGCTCTAGTCATCCGGCTATATTGTTCAGGGGCTCCTTCATATATTACAATGCTACACCTAGGTTAGCACTCCTTGTTGAAGCACATTGACTGATGGGGTATTATTCAGCATGTTTGTTGTAAGAGGTCCGGCCTACGCTGAGGTAAAAGATTCAGAGCCCTGGCAGTGACCTTTGACAGGTCACTATGGGGCTGACAAGAGTGCAGATCAATAGCAAGTAGCAAGTGCTAATATCTGCTCTCTGAATAATCCAATTTATTGTCCAGGTGCGATCGCTGATTGTACAATGCTACAATCTCAGCCGGTGCTACATCAAGTTGACCTTTAATCTTTACATTCCCAGGTATCATTTCTCATCCATGGACGGCACACTCAGTGTGGAGGATATAGGCGGGGCGATGCTAATGACTGTTATAGTGTCATTATTAAATTTGGTTTTTTTTCAACGCTAGTGTCACCCTTGAAGTTTGCCTTTACTATCTATGTGTAAAAATAACCTCCTTTTTATACTGACCATTTTTATTTCCATAGTTATAGCATGGGCCTCATTTATCAAAAACCATCTCTGTTGTCCACAGCAACCGATCACCGTTGACGCTTTCACCTTATCACAAAAATGAAAGCTGCACAATGATTCGTTGTTAGATTTTCTTTTGGATGGTTTTCATAAATCTGACTGTAGGACAATTTTTACAAATCCATAAAAATGGACTAGGGCTAATGTTCTAAGATGCAGCAAAAATGAGCTTTTTCTTTGACATATCTTGTGTTATTGCCTGCGGTACAGCCGCCCATGCACGTATATACTTTTTATCCTACTTGCTTGACAGAATCGGCAAGGAATTTGTATGTTCTCCCTTTTCTGCATGGGTTTTCTCCGTGTACTTCAGTTTCCTCCCATACTCCATAGACACACTGATAGGGAATTTAGATTGTGAGCGTCAATGGTGATGGGAATGTCTATAAAGGGCTTCAGAATAGGATGGCGCTATATAAAAAAAAAATAGTAAATTTGAGAATTTTTTTTAAAATAATTTTATGATACTCTGTCAGGAGTTGTTTATGCTAAATGTTTCCAGAATTGGCCACCCAGTGGTTGTAATGTTGAATTGGCCACCCAGTGGTTGTTAATTGAATTCACATTCTCAGTATTGAATTTTGTGAAAAGGAAATAATAATCAGGACACATCTGTACTATCCCAGGTAAACTTACCGAAGTGTCCTAACCCATGTCATCCTACTCCCCATAGAGTTAGATGACAATTCATCTCTGCTGAATCTGCGCCAGGAAATAAAATTTGAGAACCTTCAGTCATTGACTCCCAATTGTGTGCTTGCGCTCAGACCGTATCTATAGGGGTCATATATGTTAATTATTTCTCACATCAATTATTGATATCCATAAAAGAGCTGTTCGAGCTTAATGTCCGTTATGTTCCGAGTAATTTTTCTTCGATAGCTAGCTCTTTGGAATAGGATTCCCAAATGCTTCCCCTGTAAATCCCTGCACACGTGTCTAAGGCCGCCCGGAATAAAAAGATTACTTTACACTTCATATCTGGCTCCCAGCAAGTCAGTGAAATTGCTGCAAGTAAAAGTCTGAGAACTCTGTCCCCTTCCCGTTCTCTGGCTGAATTCTGCAGCTGTACGGAGTCATCAATATTACAGGCCCTGACAATCCACAGTATCCTCACTGTATATACAGAGGAGGCAGTAAAAATGAGCACTAATCAATCTTTCAAGGAGAAGCAATGAGCATTAGAAGCCTGCTATCCTGTGACTAAACACACCCCTTTTATGGAGTGTTGGTGCTAATAAAGGACAGCTTATTACTGAGGCAGAGACCAAAGCTTGGGTGAGGTCAACCATGACTGGCAGTCATCAGTCATTCTTAATGATACTTTTTCCCTGCTTTCTAAGGGATTCTGAGCTGAGTGCAAATCATTCGGGGTCATCCGTAGTTCATGTACCCACAGATGGCAAGGTTTGAAAGACTTTTAGTCTAAACTTGTAAAATTGTTTTCTTTCTTTTAAATTGGTAAATCTCACGTTTGCACTTTCTGCACACCGTCTGATTGTGTGGAATGTGGCTTTTTTTTCTCCCTCTTTACATATTTGACACCTTTGAAAGATTGTGCAATTTTTTTTTATTTTTTTTTTTTTAAACCAGGAATGACATTAATTTTATTATTTTTTTTTTTATATGACGTCTGTCTCCCTTAATAATTACCTTTGATGTCTTTTGGTGACTAAAGAGGGTTTAGCAGGATTTTTCTCCCTTCTTAAATTTCGCAGAGTGAAACCCAGCCAGTCCCTGACAGATGTCTGTTCTTCACCTTCAGGATTATTTTATAAATCCCTTTCTGATGAGCGGAAGTGTCAAATCAAGGACAGGTCATAAAGTAAAAGTATAAACGTTTTATGGGGAGACCTTGGTAATATAAACATACTGCACACTATCAGAATTCTGAACGGTCTCAGGAAAAATTATATGATACCAAAGGGACGGCAGAAGTTTCAAATGCCATTTTATCTGTATATGTGTTTATCTTTTCACTTTTTCCCTTGAAGATTTTCCAGAAGGTAAATCTACAGTACATTTATACCTTTTTATTGCACAAAAAGTCTCCAAGTGCTAGAAAGTCACTGCTAGCAGGCAAAAGCAACTTTTTTTGGAATACATCCATAGAGATATCAGCTTAGCAGGGGTCGTACGCTAAAATATTTATGGTCCTACGTAAAATGCTAATAGATAATTACAGTGCCCAAAATGATTGTAGATATAGTATGGCAATGATAGCGTTCACACAAGAGGTAAAGATTGGAAAAGTCTTTCATGTTTTAATTCCTAGCTTGTTTTTTTTTGTGTGTGGGAATGCTAGAACCACCAAGACTATCGGTACTATGTATATATTTGACTGTCAAAAAAATCCATAAAACAGAGAGACCCAAGTGTTTTACTATTTTCATAAAAAGTCTGCATAATTGCAATGTATGTTAGTGGATTGTATGCTATAAAAATGATATAACAGGGTTTATGTTGGTTGTCAGGGATTGGAAGGGGGCATTAATTAGTCATTGAGGGTCACACTAAGGCTACCTACAGAATCCGGAAAGCCATTCCCTAAGGAAACCATTCTTCTTAGGAAAGAGCCATGAATTCCTATATTTTCAATATGGTAACTAGTAGATTAGAACTTAGTATGGTGAAAAATGCAGTGCTACTGCTGGTTGACAAAAATCGAATAGAGTTTGTGTAGGTATTGGTTTTTTTTCTTTTAGAAATTATTAGATTTTTGTAGAACTTTAGAACAGGAGAACCTTTTTTCTGATAAGGACCAGTGGGATATTTATAACCATGTAAACCAGTTGATGAGTTAGAGGTTGCCCAACCCTTCTTTAGAATGACATGAGGGTTTTCTTAAAATTTTGACTGTGTTTATGGAACACCGAGTTTTTGGGTGCCTGAATAGGATTCCTGTCCTTATATTATTCACTAAGGAATAATTTGGCAATCTGGCGTGGAAATGATAAATTCTTTTTATTTTAATGTGCTAGAAGTAAAAAAAAAATTGACGTTTCGATCCATAATCTCAGATCTTCATCTGACAAAACAGATTGCTTAGGTACAGAAGGACAAGCAATAGGAAGCAAGGTTGTAGTTGTTAGCGCATTGTATAGTGTGACATCACTCTCCATGTGTCTAGTAGTTTTATACAATTTTTTTTGCATTTTTTCTGGGCTAGAAACGTTCCTTTAATGTAACTTTGTTTTGTGGTCTTTGGAGACATTTATATGGTCAATTATATTTTATTTCTAAATGATACATGCTCTCAGTATGGTGTTTTTCAGGCGTTTTTCTCATGGGTTTTTCTATAGGGCACAAAAATTTATGTTATCAATGTAACTAAACAAAAATGCCCCCAATAATACTTATAAAAAAAGATATAAAATGGTGGTTTCCTTTTACAAACTATTATAACTGCAATGTATGTTAGGGAGGCTTAACTGACAGTGTTAGTGAGGCAAGAGTACTTTAGAGGTCATTTATCTGGATACTGTATTTGGTCAACAACGGCAAATATACCATCCATTATGCTTGTCAACATTTTAATAACCCTTTATCAGGTATTATTTGCCTTGAGTACAGTTATTTTGCACATACCTGTAATGTGTGCTTGACTTTCTCCAATGACAGAAAATGATCAGTCGGGCCAATACCTGTAAGTTTGTACAGCCAGAATTGGCTGTCGGCTGTGAGTAAACTATAGAGTAAAAATAACTTGCTTCCTCCCAAATTAATAGTAGCACCCATTAGCTTTGTGTACAGTGAGCAGTACTGGTGATAAGTCTGTTTTATTGGATTGAATCAACCATTATGTAAACTGAGACAAAGAACAAATAGCTACTCTCAAATGTTGGCCACAAGACGTTACTAGATTTAGCTATTTTCAGCTGTATCTTATTACATGTAGATGTCTGGAGAAAGACACTTTTTGGGAAAATCAAGATTGTATTTTTCCAGGAATACCGTATATAGTTTTTAAAAGGGTTATCCCACCAATAACATTTTATCAACTATTTACAGATCGATAAGAATCCAAACTTGGGAAGTTCCACCAATCCCAAGAACCATGTTCCTATGTCCCCTGTGTAAATAAAGAGCTAGCGCACCTGCACTGTTCCATAAACTGCCCATGGGAACAGTGGTAACACTATTGTTTCCTTAGACCCATTGAAGTGGTTGGAGCAATGGTCTTGTATGTGCACTACTACTCAATTCACGGAGGATTTCCACTCTTGGGATTGATGGAGGCCATCAGTCCGGAGAATTTCCCCTGTACTACCAGATAATTGCCACTGGAGGTAACTTGAAGGCACTCACCTGTACCACCACATAAGTTTGGCCAGTTTATGTATTAATGGAATGTATACATATTTTAAAGTAAATCCATTACCAGGTTATTGCTAGCCCATCTGAGTGTAGCCTGATGGCACAGACCCTGATTCCACTATTACTTACTTGGTTACCTGTTGTCATTTTTTTAAAATCACTGTTTTATTTGCTGTAATTCTAGCAGTTCTCTAATGCTGAGCTCTGTATAATCCTTTCCACACCACTGGATGACAGCTTTCAGTACATAGGCAGGAAGCTGCCCATCAGTGATAGGAGTGGGGTTATACAAAGCTGATTAATATTGAGGACTACAAGGCAGCAGGCTTACTAGTGCTATAGTGATAGGTTCCTGTTGATAAAACTGTGATTTTATCAAAACTACAGCAAACAGCCCAGTGGGTGGTATCATGGTCTCTATTTTTATTATATGCTGTTCTGAGACTAGGTGGTAAGAACCTGGTGACTCGATTCCCTTTAATTGTTGGCTCAGGATCTTTTGATTGGCAACACGTGACTATGGCAATTTAAAGATGTAGAGCCCCATTCTCCACAATGCAGCAGTAATTGTATCTTGCACACAATGCAATGCTTATTAAATAATGCAGCAGCGAGTTATCTTGATAGCCAAAGTCTCAGTGGTGGTCCAGATTAGTTATGTTTCTGAATAAAAAGTTATGTTATTTTCCTTCCAATTCCCCTACTCCCTCCATTTTGCAATAAAAAACAACTAAAGCATGCCAACAGTTTCTACTTAATTAATCATAAGTCATAAGACGGGAGTTATCGAGAATCGGCTTACTGAGGTTCAAGTGTTGTACTGAGCTATCGTCAAGAACACTTACAGATTCCACACATCCAAAAGAGCTATATTTTCATCTGTAAATGGCAATATTAATATTTTAATGAAATGGCAAAATTCCCAATGAATCTGTCTACTTCTGGTTTATGAGCTGGTTGATAAGTTGTGTATTTGCTCATATGATGTGGCATGTCATTACATAAAATGCAACTGTGACTGTAGTGGAGATTCTAATGATCGAAAAGTGTAAAATTAAGATTTGCAGGCCCAGTTATCAAGAGATGCTGAAATGTGGTTGGTGCCAAAATCTGAACAATTAATGTCAAAACCACTTAATAGCAGAAATACCTGCTGGTCTTTGCCATAGTTGGATGCCTTTTGTATTGTAGAGATCAAGATCTCAAGTCAAGATTTGCTAGATTTGTGTGGTGTATGATGAACGCAGTCATATTTATCATTGGTGATGCCTTTGACCGTATAAATGTTGCTGGCAAGGATTGGAGAAGAGTTTGTAGACATTGTCTGTAGAGTGGAATAGCTAGGTGGAATTGTTTGGCCTCGTCTTTGTGGTAGAGTAGGGTATTACTCTGTACGGCCTAGTATTTGTTTCATCATACGAAAGTGTACTTGTACTATAAGTACTATACAACTGATGTCTGCTAAGTATCCCGGAGTTTATCAAAAGATTACACCTCACATGAATAGCTATCCAGCAATTCAAGCCTATACATGCCTGAAGAAGATTTCCCAGTGGAAATTCAAGTTTAATTATTGAGCTTTACCCAGGGAAAGTCTGAGAATGAAATCTATTTATCGGACAGACTGAATTTTGGAATCCAGTAGACCACCAAAGCAAGTATATATGATGCAATCCTCCTACCATTCAGATGAATCTTCATTTGTTGGTATGGAGTACAATCAGTAACAATGCATCCATTCATCTATAAATCTATTCATAAATATATCGATCACTTTGGATGAAGCAACTGAACCTTCAAAGAACCCAGAGTTTGACAAATCTATAACCACTATGCATGTTAGAATACTACATAGATTGTCCAATAGTAAAGAAATGCAGAATAACACTTTCTAAATCCCCCAATCGCATGTGGCAACACGTACACGTACACCTCTTCAATGGAAGTGGAGGACTGAATACAACTATTCTTAGGATAAATTTGGTTTCCAGTGATCAAATCAATTTGCTATAAAAGCAAAATTCATGTATATCTTTAAAGAAGCTCTCCCATCTATATTTTTTTATTTAATCTATGTTTATGTGCATGTATACTCACCTACTGCTGCTCTCTCCGATGTCCAGCGCCATTCTACTCCACTTCACTGTTTTGCAGAGACTCTCCAAGTCACACTGCACTCTGCGTGACCCATAAGTGGCTTTTACAATGTAAGCCTATGGAGTGTTAGAACGAGGCACCATTGGCCGACATTGTAAAAGAGACTTCCAGCTCACACATAGAGTGAGTGGATAGTTGGAGTTGCGGTGATGTCACTGAGAAGCAAAGCAGAATGGCGCTGGACACCAGAGAGAGCAGTGATCGGGTGAGTATATTTATACTCTCGTACTACATTACATGCATATATACACACATTTGACAAAAAAAATATAGATGGGAGGGTCTTTTAGCGGAATAAGGTTCTGCTTCAGTCCCTATATTCAGAGGTAACTGTAGGGGAGCTCAATATTTGATTTAATTGAAAGACACCCATAAGGAGTCCCACTCCCCGCTTTAAATACGTTTTTCATGATTTATAAAACAATTCAGCTGAAAGCAGAGAATGGGTTAAATAAAAACTAGAAATCTTTGCTGAACTTCTTAACCCCTTCGCGACCTTAGGGTCTTCTGTTTTTGTGTTTACATTTTTTACTCCCCTTCTTCCTAGAGCTATAACTTTATTTTATTTTTCTGTCAATATGGCCATGTGCGAGCTTGTTTTTGCAGGGCGAGTTGTACTTTTGAACTGCACCATTGGTTTTACCATATCGTGTACTAGAAAACGAGGGAAAAAATTCACAGTGCGGTGAAGTTGCAAAAAAAGTGCAATTCCAATATTTTTTTTTTATATATACCATGCTTACTAAATGCTAATACTGACCATTCTCCAGGTCATTACAAATTTGTAGACACCAAGCATGTCTAGGTTCTTTTTTATTTAAGTGGTGGAAAATAAATCCAAAGTTTGCAAAAAAAAAAAAAATAAGGCGCCATTTTCCGACATCTGTAGCATCTCCATTTTTCAGTATCTGGGGCTGGGTGAGAGCTTATTTTTTTGCGCACAAGCTGATGTTTTTATTGATACCATTTTGGGATGGATATGAAGTTTTGATTGCCCAATATTGCATTTTATTGCAATGTTCCAGCAACCAAAAAGCGTAATTCTGGTCTTTTGATTTTTTTTTCTCACTGTGCCGTTTACCAATCAGATTAATTATCTTTATAGATTGATAGATTGAGCATTCCAGAAAGCGGTGATACCAAATATGTGTATTTAAGATTTTTTATTGTTTTATTTTGAATGGGGCGAATGAGGGGTGATTTTAATTGTTATATTTTTAAAAAATGTTTAATATTTTTTTTAATTTTTTTTTTACTTTTCACATGCATCAATAGTCTCTATTGGAGACTAGAAGCTGCGATAATCCGATTGTTTGTGGTACACAGAGCTGGGCTTCAGCCCTGCTTCATGTAACTAAAATGCCCATCTTCTATGAGCGGTGGCCACAGGGCGGCACTCATAGCAATCTGGCAATGACAACCACAGGGGTCTCCTGCAGACCCCGGGTTGTCATGGCAACCCATCAGTGACCCACGGTCACATGACACAGATGCCAATGGGCGGGGTTTTGACATGCTTCCGGTGCGAGCATGTTAAATGCCATTGTCAGTGATTGACAGCGGCATTTAATATGTGAACAGCCTCGGGTGGATTGGGATTCCACCCGTGGCTGTCACTTGCACATGTCAGCTGATGACATTAGCTGACGTGCCAGAAGACATGCGGACAGGGACACAACACATGACATACACGTACGTCCTAGGTCGTGAAGGGGTTAAATTGCAGCTTTACATGGTCCCTAATATTGTATTATTACTTCTTGCAGAAATTACAAGCCATACATCATTCATGCAACTGCTGCAGTCAATCTGTGACCTCAGAGGTGATGCCGATATGCAAGGCACCTAACTTCTGAGGCCAGTGATTGACTGCAGTGGTCAGGTGAATGATTTACAGCATGTGATCACTGCAAGGAGTAAACAAATACCAGTGGATGACCAGACTGGTGATAAGGAAATAATAAAAATGAGTATTAGTGATGAACGAATATACTCGTTACTCGAGATTTCTGGAGCACGCTCGGGGGTCCTCTGAGTATTTTTTAGTGCTCGGAGATTTAGTTTTCCTCACCTCAGCTGAATGATTTACATCTCTTAGCCAGCTTGATTACATGTGGGGATTCACTAGCAACCAGGCAACCCCCACATGTACTTATGCTGGCTAACAGATGTAAATCATTCAGCTGCGGCAGGAAAAACTAAATCTCCGAGCACTAAAAAATACTCAGAGGACACCCGAGCGTGCTCCAGAAATCTCGAGTAGCGAGTATATTCGCTCAACACTAATGAGTATACATTTTTGGCTATATTTTTTGAATTTTAGAAAACCCATCTAAGATGTCAAAGTGGTTATTTTTTTACTTGCCGAGCCACTTATTTGGTTAGCAGGGATACAATTAAATTAGTGCCCACATTTTCTCTCCTTAAATTGCAAATTTGGTGAACAGATAGCTAAAGCTTCTTGAAAGTGTGAACAACCTACAAACTGCTCCCCATGTCTCAGCTGTGACTTAGGTGCAAATGAGTGGTGATCACTGTACTAATGGCATCAAGGTCTGAACCTGTAAAGGTACCTTCACACGAAACGACTTTACAACAAGAACGACAGCGATCCGTGACGTTGCAGCGTCCTGGATAGCGATATCGTTGTGTTTGACACGCAGCAGCGATCTGGATCCTGCTGTGATATCGCTGGTCGCTGAATAAAGTTCAGAACTTTATTTGGTCATCAGACCGGCGTGTATCGTCAGGTTTGACACCAAAAGCAACGATACCAGCGATGTTTTACGCTGGTAACCAGGGTAAATATTGGGTTACTAAGCGCAGGGCCGCGCTTAGTAACCCGATGTTTACCCTGGTTATCAGCGTAAAAGTAAAAATAACAAACAGTACATACTCACCTGCGCGTCCCCTGCCGTCCGCTTCCTGCTCTGACTGAGCGTCGGCCCTAAAGTGAAAGTAAAAGCACAGCGGTGACGTCACCGCTCTGCTGTTAGGGGCCGGCGCTCTCACAGTACAGGAAGCGGACGCCAGGGGACGCGCAGGTGAGCATGTACTGTTTGTTATTTTTACTTTTACGCTGGTAACCAGGGTAAACATCGGGTTACTAAGCGCAGCCCTGCGCTTAGCAACCCGATGTTTACCCTGGTTACCCGGGGACCTCGGCATCGTTGGTCGCTGGAGAGCGGTCTGTGTGACAGCTCTCCAGCGACCAAACAGCGACGCTGCAGCAATCGGCATTGTTGTCGCTATCGCTGCAGCGTCGCTTCGTGTGAAGGTACCTTAAGAGTAGCTTTACATTGCTTTGCGATCAGTGGTTAATACCTTCATTGTACTTGTAAAGGTATGAACCTGTTAACACTGTAGGTATTCCACTTATTTGATGCAAAGAGGGAGTATGATACTCTCGTCCCTTGTAGTATGGTACAGAGCTTAGCTATATCAGACTTTTTTATAGCTGAAGCCTTAACTTGCATGGATGTCATAAGCAATATACCGTAGGGGACGTAGCGTAAGAATATATCCAGTTAAATCACGAGATGCCCTTCCTTTAGGTTTACAATATATTCTTTCGCTTGATTCATTTACCAGAATTATTTGAATTGGTATATGTGGATGGATGGATGAATAGATAGATTTTTTTTTCTCCAACTTGTATATTTTCTTATGCCTAAGGGCCCCGTGGTGAGTTCATTCGATTAAACTGAATTGCAATCCGTGCAAAAATGATCACATTTGAAACACTTGAAGTCCTTGTGTGAATCCATTTAATAATGACTGGACTAAAGCACTCACACCGAAGCAGCCAGGGATATAATTTGAGATTTGCTTTTTGTATGTGCATCAAATCTTATATAATTCATCAAAGTATATAACAAAAATAAGCAAAACATGATAGATTAAAAATAATCCTCTGATGCCGTAATATTTTTTATCATTTTGTTTACACCAATTTTCACATTTTCTTATATCTAACTTTTTTAATACGTTAAAATGTTAAAGCCGTATTATTATTTTATTTGATTGGAATTGTCAGCATGTCTTTCCTCAGACCCTGACCCTTTTAAAGTTTATAAACAAATTTCTTTGGTGTAGATATTTCGTGTATATTTAGTACTAGCTGTACTACCCGGCTTCGCCCGGGTTAATGACTGCTGTTAGCAAAATAGAATGTGTTAACAAAAATTTATTCTGCACACAAAAACCACAAAACAAATAGATAGAAATGTAATTATTAAAAGGCAAAAACTAAGCAAATAGAAGCATTTCACAACATATATTAGCTTTGTTATACTGAGAATGTCTTTGTTGCCTATATTAACCAATCAGAGCTCAGGTTAATTAACTGTAGCAAAATAGAAGCTGAGCTGTGATTGGTTGCTATTGGCAGCCTGATAAATCCCCAGCCAACAGGAAGCCCTCCCCCCTGGCAGTATATATTAGCTCACACATACACATAATAGACAGGTCATGTGACTGACAGCTGCCGTATTTCCTATATGGTACATTTGTTGCTCTTGTAGTTTGCTTATTAATCAGATTTTTATTTTTGAAGGACAATACCAGACTTGTGTGTGTTTTAGGGCGAGTTTTATGTGTCAAGTTGTGTGTGTTGAGTTGCGTGTGGCGACATGCATGTAGCGACTTTTGTGAGATGAGTTTTGTGTGGCGACATGCGTGTAGCAACATTTTGTGTGTTGAGTTGCATGTGACAGGTTAGTGTAGCAAGTTGTGTGCAGCAAGATTTGTGCATGGCGAGTTTTGCGCGTGGCGAGTTTTATGTGTGGTGCATTTTGAGTATGTGCAAGTTTTGTGTGAGGCAACTTTTGCATGTGGTGCAACTTTTGTACATGTGGCAATTTTTCTGTGTGTGCAAGTTTTGCATGAGGTGAGTTTTCCATGAGGTGAGTTTTGCACGTGTGGCGAGTTTTGCGTGAGCCTAGTTTTGCATATGGCGAGTTTTGCATGTAGCGAGTTTTGAGTGGTGACTTTTGTGTTTCGACTTTTATGTGGCGAGGTTGGTGTGTGTGTGTGGTGAAATGTGTGCTGAGGGTGGTATATGTGTTCAAGCACGTGGTAGTGTGTGGCGCATTTTGTGTTTGTGTTCATATCCCCGTGTGTGGTGAGTATCCCATGTCGGGGCCCCACCTTAGCAACTGTACGGTATATACTCTTTGTCGCCATCGCTCTCATTCTTTAAGTCCTCATTGTTCACATCTGGCAGCTGTCAATTTTCCTCCAACACTTTTCCCTTCACTTTTTCCCCATTATGTAGATAGGAGCAAAATTGTTTGGTGAATTGGAACGCGCGGGGTTAAAATTTCACCTCACAACATAGCCTATGACGCTCTCGGGGTCCAGACGTGTGACTGTGCAAAATTTTGTGGCTGTAGCTGCGACGGTACAGATGCCAATCCCGGACATACACACATACATACATACACACATTCAGCTTTATATATTAGATATACCTGTATGTAATCTCCTGTATATAGTATATACCTGTGTGTCATCTCACCTATATATAGTATATATCTGTGTGTCATCTCCTGTATATAGTATATACCTGTATGTCATCTCCTCCTATACATAGCATATACCTGTGTCATCTCCTCCTGTATATACTATATACCTGTAGGTAATCTGCTCCTGTATATAGTATATACCTGTGTGTCATCTCCTCCTGTATATAGTATATACCTGTATGTCATCTCCTCCTGTATGTAGTATGTACCTGTATGTCATCTCCTCCTCTATATAGTATATACCTGTGTGTCATCTCTCCTGTATATAGTATATATCTGTGTGTCATCTCCTCCTGTATATAGTATATACCTGTGTGTCATCTCCCCTGTAAATAGTATATACCTGTGTGTCATCTCCTGTATATAGTATATAGCTGTATGCCATCTCCTCCTGTATTAGCCCTCGTTCACACGTTATTTGGTCAGTATTTTTACCTCAGTATTTGTAAGCTAAAATGGCAGCCTGATAAATCCCCAGCCAACAGTAAGCCCACCCCCTGGCAGTATATATTAGCTCACACATACACATAATAGACTGGTCATGTGACTGACAGCTGCCGGATTCCTATATGGTACATTTGTTGCTCTTGTAGTTTGTCTGCTTATTAATCAGATTTTTATTTTTGAAGGATACCAGACTTGTGTGTGTTTTAGGGCGAGTTTCGTGTGTCAAGTTGTGTGTGTTGAGTTGCGTGTGGCGACATGCATGTAGGGACTTTTGTGAGATGAGTTTTGTGTGGCGACATGCGTGTAGCAACTTTTTGTGTGTCGAGTTGCATGTGACAGGTTAGTGTAGCAAGTTGTGTGCAGCAAGTTTTGCGCATGGCGAGTTTTGCGCGTGGCGAGTTTTATGTGTGGTGCCTTTTGAGTATGTGCAAGTTTTGTGTGAGGCAACTTTTGCATGTGTTGCAACTTTTGTGCATGTGGCAATTTTTCTGCGTGTGGCAATTTTTCTGCGTGTGCAAGTTTTGCGTGTGGCGAGTTTTGCACGTGTGGCGAGTTTTGCATGTGGAGAGTTTTGCGCGTGGCGAGTTTTGAGCGGCGACTTTTGTGTTTCTACTTTTATGTGGCGAGGTTGGTGTATGTGTGGTGAAATGTGCACTGAGGGTGGTATATGTGTTCGAGCACGTGGTAGTGTGTGGCGCATTTTGTGTGTGTGTTCATATCCCCGTGGTGGTGTGATTATCCCATGTTGGGGCCCCACCTTAGCAACTGTACAGTATATACTCTTTGGTGCCATCGCTGTCATTCTTTAAGTCCCCCTTGTTCACATCTGGCAGCTGTTAATTTGCCTCCAACACTTTTCCTTTCATTTTTTCCCCATTATGTAGATAGGGGCAAAATTGTTTGGTGACTTGGAAAGCGCGGGGTTAAAATTTCACCTCACAATATAGCTTTGACGCTCTCAGGGTCCAGACGTGTGACTGTGCAAAATTTTGTGCCTGTAGCTGCGACGCCTCCAACACTTTTCCTTTCACTTTTTCCCCATTATGTAGATAGGGGCAAAATTGTTTGGTGAATTGGAAAGCGCGGGGTTAAAATTTCACCTCACAACATAGCCTATGACGCTCTCGGGGTCCAGACGTGTGACTGTGCAAAATTTTGTGGCTGTAGCTGCTACGGTTCAGATGCCAATCCCGGACATACATACATACACACACACACACATTCAGCTTTATATATTAGATAGTATACCTTTTGGTGGTGAGTGGCACTTTGGGAACAATGCATGTGAAGAAGAGCTGGTTGTAGCCAAATTGCCTGTACTAAGGCTGCTAGACTATCATGGTGAACAGTTGCAAATGTTTATGATTATTCTTAGGTTTTAAAGTTATAAAATTCTTGCTTTTACTTTTTTTTAACCTCTTCACAACTGCCAAAGTAAATAAAAAGCTTGGTGCTTGCTGGGCTTTGTGCCGATATTTCTCTATGGTTGGTGGTCTTAAAGTGTTTAGGACTCCTAGAGTTCTGCATGTGCTGAGATTCCGGTGCAGTGCGGTAGCTCTAACCAGCGTCATCATCACTGGCTCAGGTCTCAATAATATTAACGCTGTTTTATCTTCTAGATGCCGCGATCAATAGCGATTGCTGCATTTAGAAGTTTGTGAGAGGGAGGGGGCTCCTTCTCTCACCCCTCAGGCACCCCAATGACAAATTCACTGGGGAGCTGAGGGTTGTCATGGCAGCTGTAAAACTGACAATTCTCATGCATTACAATACATATGTATTGCAATGCACGAGACTAACGATCAGAGAAATAAAAGTTGAAGTCCCATACAAGGACTAAGTAAAAAAGTAAATTAAAAAAAAAGTTAAAACATTTTTTAAACTATTTAAAAAAAAAAATAAAAAAATATTAAACCAGTAAATACGTATATTTATGTAAAAACAAAAATAAACAAAAAAAGTATACATTTTAGGAATCACCATGTGTGAAATGACCCGGTCTATAAAACTGTCACACTGGTTAACCCCATCAGTGAACACCGTAAAAAAAAGTGGCTAAAAACTATGCATTTTCATCATAACGCCTAACTTGAAATGGAATAAAATGAGATAAAAAAGACAAATATTAATAAAAAATGGTATAGCTGAAAATGTCATCTTGACCCGCAAAAAACAAGCTGTCATACAGCTCTGTCAGCAAAGAAGTAAAAAAGTTATACCTCTCAGAATATAGCGATGCAAAGACAATTATTTTTTCTATATAATAGTTTTATTGCGGAAAAGCGGCAAAACATAAAAAAAATAATATAAATGTGGTATTGCTGTAATCGTAGTGACCCGCAAAATAAAGTTGCCTTATCACTTTTACCACACTGTGAATGGCATTAAAAAAAAATCTAAAAATGCAAATGATAAATTGTTTTTTTGTTCATTCTGCCTGCCAAAAATCTACATAGAAAGCAATCAAAAATATTATGTGCCTGAAAATGGTACCAATAAAAACGTAAACTCATCCTGAAAAAACAATCCTAATATGACTCTGTGGGCAGAAATACAGAAAAATTGTAGCTCTCAAAATATGGTGATGAAAAAACTTTTATTTTTATAAAAAACATTCTTTAGTATATGATAGTAGCCAAACATAAAAAGCAATGAATAAAGTTGTCTAATCAATTATACCATATGGTGAACGGTGTCAAAAATAAATTAAACCAGTTCTTGACCTGCTGTTGAGCTGATCATTCTGCCTCCCAAACATCACAGTAAGGCCGGCCTCACACTCAGCGTATAAAAATACGGTCCGTTTTTTACGTCCGTAATAAGCAGAAAAGTCCCCAAAATAGTGATCTGTATGTCATCCGTAGGCAGGGTGTGTCAGCGTATTTTGTGCATGGCATCCTCCGTATGTAATCCGTATGGCATCCGTACTGCGAGTTTTTCTCGCAGGCTTGCAAAACCGACATCTAATGGATTTATGTGCTCAAATGTTCGGAAAAACATATATACAGTGTATATATATATATATATATATATACACTCACTGGCCACTTTATTAGGTACACCTGTCCAACTTCTTGTTAACACTTAATTTCTAATCAGCCAATCACATGGCGGCAACTCAGTGCATTTAGGCATGTAGACATGGTCAAGACAATCTCCTGCAGTTCAAACCGAGCATCAGTATGGGGAAGAAAGGTGATTTGAGTGCCTTTGAACGTGGCATGGTTGTTGGTGCCAGAAGGGCTGGTCTGAGTATTTCAGAAACTGCTGATCTACTGGGATTTTCACGCACAACCATCTCTAGGGTTTACAGAGAATGGTCCGAAAAAGAAAAAAAATCCAGTGAGCGGCAGTTCTGTGGGCGGAAATGCCTTGTTGATGCCAGAGGTCAGAGGAGAATGGGCAGACTGGTTCGAGCTGATAGAAAGGCAACAGTGACTCAAATCGCCACCCGTTACAACCAAGGTAGGCCTAAGAGCATCTCTGAACGCACAGTGCGTCGAACTTTGAGGCAGATGGGCTACAGCAGCAGAAGACCACACCGGGTACCACTCCTTTCAGCTAAGAACAGGAAACTGAGGCTACAATTTGTACAAGCTCATCGAAATTGGACAGTAGAAGATTGGAAAAACATTGCTTGGTCTGATGAGTCTCGATTTCTGCTGCGACATTCAGATGGTAGGGTCAGAATTTGGCGTAAACAACATGAAAGCATGGATCCATCCTGCCTTGTATGGAGCATCTTTGGGATGTGCAGCCGACAAATCTGCGGCAACTGTGTGATGCCATCATGTCAATATGGACCAAAATCTCTGAGGAATGCTTCCAGCACCTTGTTGAATCTATGCCACGAAGAATTGAGGCAGTTCTGAAGGCAAAAGGGGGTCCAACCCGTTACTAGCATGGTGTACCTAATAAAGTGGCCGGTGAGTGTATATATATGTATATATATGTCATTGAGACACATATATATATATATATTCTGTATTTATATTTAATTCTGCGCGATATATGTGAAAAGCCGGTAATTCAATTGCCGGCTTTTCATTTCTCCTTCCCAAATCCGACATGATATGAGACATGGTTTACATACAGTAAACCATCTCATATCCCCCTTTTTTTTGCATATACCACACTACTAATGTTAGTAGTGTGTATGTGCAAAATTTGGGCGCTGTAGCTGCTAAAATAAAGGGTTAAATGGCGGAAAAAATTGGCGTGGGCTCCCGCGTAATTTTCTCCGCCAGAGTGGTAAAGCCAGTGACTGAGGGCAGATATTAATAGCCTAGAGAGGGTCCATGGTTATTGGCCCCCCCTGGCTACAAACATCTGCCCCCAGCCACCCCAGAAAAGGCACATCTGGAAGATGCGCCTATTCTGGCACTTGGCCACTCTCTTCCCACTCCCGTGTAGGGGTGGGATATGGGGTAATGAAGGGTTAATGTCACCTTGCTATTGTAAGGTGACATTAAGCCAGATTAATAATGGAGAGGCGTCAATTATGTCACCTATCCATTATTAATCCAATTGGACAGATGTTTGTAGCCAGGGGGGCCAATAACCATGGACCCTCTCTAGGCTATTAATATCTGCCCTCAGTCACTGGCTTTACCACTCTGGCGGAAAAAATTGCGCAGGAGCCCACGCCAATTTTTTCCGCCATTTAACCCTTTATTTTAGCAGCTACAGCGCCCAAATTTTGCACATACACACTACTAACATTAGTAGTGTGGAATATGCAAACAAAAGGGGGATATGAGATGGTTTACTGTATGTAAACCATGTCTCATATCCTGTCGGGTTTGGGAAGGAGAAATGAAAAGCCGGCAATTGAATTACCGGCTTTACACTAACACCGCTGCGTATTTCTCGCAAGTCACACTGCTGGTCCGTGTGGAATCCATATTTTTCTCGCCCCCTTAGACTTTCATTGGCGATTTTTTTGCGCAATACGGTGACAAACGCAGCATGCTGCGATTTTCTACGGCCGTACAAGAGCGTATATTACGGATGCGTAATATACGGCAGATAGGAGCTGGGACATAGGGAATCATTGGGCCGTGTGTAATGCGAATTTTACAGAAGTAGTTTATGCGTTCATACGTCCATACAACTCGCTAGTGTGAGGCCGGCCTAAGGCTCGGCTTCACGGAAGAAGCTGGTTGCGAAACGTGTGTTGGGGTGAGGTGGGACGCTGTGTTCGCTGCAAGGTAGCTATTAATCTGATCTTTGCTTCTGGTTGTATATATATATTCAGTTTACTGTGTGCCCTTATTGAGCCAGACAGTGTGGACAGGAATACTTACCATATGAAATATACCTGGTTTTGACATGGGTTTTTAAAAAACTGAACAAGGTTACTCAGCGTCCCACCTTTGGATAGGGTGCTCTTGTATTATACTGCACTGCTGTATTAATTTTTAATTATTTATTAATAAACCATTGAATATTTTAATTTTATTCTGGATCTCTTCCTTTCAGCTGTTTCTGTATGTTAGTCCGAATAGGGTGATTATGTATTGTGAAGTGCCAGCTGTATGGTTTGGTCATTTATGAATGAAAAAAAAAAACAAGTGCCTGCTCAGGTCCATCATCTGTTAATGTAAATATAGGGGGCTTCCATGTTCCATGTAGTGTTGTAAGAAAAAAAAATTGGCTGCAGCGAAATGGCGGAGGCGTTTGCACAGTAGCATCTATCGGAAAGCGATAGATGCTACCGCACATGCATTGCCACCGGCTCCATTTTTCTGATATTCAATTTTTTTTTCAAAGCCAACACTATTATATGCAGTATGTAAAATAGGAGGGAGGTCACTGAAGGTTCTGTTACCTGTCATAAGGATGAATATGTGAACAGAGCGCCAAATAAAGACCCGCCCACAGGCCGCCCCAGAGTACGAGAACTCATTAACTGAAAACTCCAAATAAAGATTAAATAATAACCACATGACAGATTTCATCAACCAAGGTATCATTTTAATCAGTATAACAACGCTAACCTGACAATGTCTGTAGTTTACTTAGTAAAATCCTGCTGACAGGTTTGCTTTAAGCAACATTCATTGCTACTGGTTTCTGGAAAACAACCATGGAGTCAAAATTGTCACTACACCGGCAGATAAAATTCCAGAGGTGTACAGTTTCCAAAATGGGGTCTGATTGGGAGGATTCTGCTCTTGTGAAACTAAGCTCTGCAAATGGAGTCTACAGGCTATTCTGTGAAAGTTTGTTCTCCAAGAGTCCAGTAGCGCTAAGCAGTACTGTACAACCACAAATGAGGTAATGCCGTGTTCAGCAGAAAGTGTGTGATAGATTGTGGTGCCATTGTTATCTATTTACCATTGTGCAAATGTGAACTCTGAGGCTAAAACAAGGATTTTGTGGTAAAAATGTAATTATTTTTTCTTCACCGCCTAATGGTATAAAATTTTGTGACACATCTGTGGTGTCAATATGATCACTGCACCCTCAGATAAAATCATCGAGACTTGAAGTTTGCAAAATGGGGTCACTTGTGGGGGATTCTGCTGTTCTGTGATCTCAGGGTCTCTGCTAATGTGACATAGCACCTCAAACCATAACAGCAAAATCTGCACTCCAGTATGGCACTCCTTCCATTCTGAGCTTTGCACTGTGCCTCAAATTAGTTTTCTACCACTTATAAGGTGTTGGCATACTCAACAGAAATTGTGTAAAACAATTGTACTATTTGTTATCTCCTACTACCCCTTTTGAAAATTAACCTGAGTGTTAAAAATGGTCACTACTCCCCTAGATGAATTCATAAAGAGATGTAGTTTCCAAAGTTATGTCACTTGTGGAGGTTTCTGTTGTTTTGGCATGTCAAGGGCTCTTCAAATGTGACATGGTGTCTGCAACCTTTTCCAGACAAAATGGCATTACTTCCCTTCTGAGCCATGCCGTGCACCCAAATATAAGTAAAATATAATTTAGTGAAGCAGCTGTGGGTTCAAGGTGCTCACCTGACATCTAGATAAAATCCTTGAGGGGTGTAGTTTCCAAAATGGGGTCAATTGTATGGTGTTTCCACTGTTTGGGCACATCAGGGGCTCTGCAAACTTGACATAGCATCCAATATCTATTCCAGCTAATTTTGTGTTGCAAAAGTCTAATGGTGCTCCTACCATTCCGAGCCATGCCATACGCTCAAACAGTAAACCACATATGGGGTATTGGTGTACTCAGTGGAAATTAAAAAACAAGCTGTATGGTCAATTTTTACCTGGATTCCCTGTGAAAATAAAAGATTTGGAGCTAAAGCAACATTTTTGTAGGAAAAACTTGATATTTGTTTATTTTCACTGCTAAATATAAACTTTGGTGAAGCACCTGGGTGATCATAGTGCTTACCACACCTCTAAATGAATTCCTTCAGGGGTTTAGTTCCAAAAAGGGGTCACTTTAGGGGGGTTTCCACTGTTAAGACACATCTGGGGCTCTGCGAATGTGACATGGCAAGTTCTATCGATTCCAGCCAATTTTCAGTACAAAAAAGTCAAATAGTGCTCCTTCTGAGCCCTGCTGTGCACCCAAACTGTAATTTTCCACAATATATGTGATATCGGCGTACTCAGAAGAAATTGCACAACAAATTGTATCATCTACCTTCTCCATGTACCCTTATAAAAATGCTAAATATGGAGCTAAAGTAATATTTTTGTGGGGAAAAAGTTAAATTTTCATCTTTTCATTCCATATTGCCTTAATTCCTTTAAAGCACATTTAAGGGTTGAAAGCTTCTCAAATGTGGCTTTGAGCACTTTTTTTTTAAATAGTGTCACATTTGGGGAATTTCTTTCACATAGACCCTCAAAGTCACTTGAAATGTGTAACAGTTGTAACTCCCTAACCAAAAAAATTGCTGCATGTTTTAAAAATGATGCTGATGTAAAGTAAACATGTGGTACATTTTTTATTAACTATTTTGCATGATATAACTGATCTGGGCTAAGGGTGCAACAACTTAAAGTTTGAAGATTTCAAAATTTCCCCCAAATTACAATATTTTCACAAATAAACACAAAAAACTAAGTCCTGTATCACAACACTATATGTTCAAGTTATGCCAGTCCCATAGAACTGTGGCCTATTAAATCAGCTGATCCTGGTGTTAATGAGAGTCAGACCTCCAACTACAGTATATGATCTTGATGGTCTTCTCTGAAGGGCAGGTAATTAATATTTGAGTCCCGGAAATTCCCTGTATTGTAGGGTTAAAGGGAACCTGTCACCCCCAAAATCGCGGGTGAGGTAAGCCCACCGGCATCAGGGGCTTATCTACAGCATTCTGTAATGCTGTAGATAAGCCCCCGATGTATCCTAAAAGATGAGAAAAAGATGTTAGATTATACTCACCCAGGGGCGGTCCCGCTCCTGGTCCGTGTCCGGCGCCTCCCATCTTCATCATATGACGTCCTCTTCTTGTCTTCACGCTGCGGCTCCTGCGCAGGCGTACTTTGTCTGCCCTGTTGAGGGCAGAGCAAAGTACTGCAGTGCGCAGGCGTGGGCCTCTCTGACCTTTCCTGGCGCCTGGGCACTACAGTACTTTGCTCTGCCCTCAACTGGGCAGACAAAGTACGCCTGCGCAGGAGCCGCAGCGTGAAGACCAGAAGAGGGCATCATCTGATGAAGATGGGAGGCGCCGGACCCGGACCAGCAGCGGGAACGCCCCTGGGTGAGTATAATCTAACATCTTTTTCTCATCTTTTAGGATACATCGGGGGCTTATCTACAGCATTCCAGAATGCTGTAGATAAGCCCCTGATGCCGGTGGGCTTACCTCACCCACGATTTTGGGGGTGACAAGTTCCCTTTAAGAAGTAATTAGTGACCAAATAGTAATATCAGGAGGCACAGTCACACTGGCACTGCTGAGAACACTAGCAGCCTATGTGCACTGAGCTATCTTACAGATCTATTACAGATCTGATTGATCGATTACAGATTGTTCAGAGTGCATCGGCAGTCAGGTCGGCCTGTGTAAACAGGCTATTAAACCACAAATAGGCAGCTAATCGACGATAATTTAGTTACCCATGTAAATGGACTTTTGGACCATGATACACTTTAAGGAGTATTCTCATCTCCAACATCCTATCCCAATATGTAGTAGATAGGATAATAATCATATTATTAACCCGTGTAGGGTTAAACCATAATTCCCAAACAGCACGCCCACTGTCTTGGGGTTATATTTGACACAGAACTTTCCTTTATTCCCAATATCTAATCACTCACTCTCTCATGTCAACTGCATCTTAAAAATCTCCAGAATCCGTCCTTTTCTCACCTTTGAAACTGCTAAAACTTTTAGGGTATGTGCACATGATGAGTAAACAATGTGGGTTGCATGCTGTGTACTTGCGCAGCGTCCAACCCGCAGCGTCCAGATGCTACATGACAGTGGATAGGATTTGTAGAAATCCCATTCCCGCTATGCCTGCACAGATGCCTGCAGAGACGCACATGCAGCATGTCTTTCCAGACCACAGCATGTCTTTTTATCTAGTTTCTGCAAGATAAATATCACCTGTACGATGTATTGGACTCGGTGATTCCGCATGGTTCAATGAACACCTGTGTTCAATAGCCAGCAGTGCTTTGGACGCAGCGGATATGTGCTGCATCCAAAGAATTGCCAATTCCTGAACATGTGCACCCGGCGTTACAATCGCTCTCATTTTTGTCTGGACTACTGCAACTATCCCCTGATCAGTCACCTCTAACCAAACTCTCTCCCTTTAAGTGTGAAAACAGCCTAAGTTTGGCCTGCAATGTATAGACTGGTCATGGATTTCCACACCCGGACTCGGCAGCTTCATTTATGGTGTTGAGTTTGGGTAAGGAGACCTGTGGCCCATCTCTGCGTCTGGGTCTGTAGATGGACTGTGAAACGCGTGTGTGTGAAACTGCTCTTAGATTGTAAGGTCTAGTGGGAACAGGTAGTGGCATGATTGGTTATCTTCTGTGTACATTACTTCTAAATACAATGACACCATATAAATATTAGGAAATTTCCAAATATTGATCCCCCACACATTTGTGAGAAGATGCTTCACCAAAAAGGAATACGGATAATGGTACATGAGTAGCTTCCAGGTAGAACCACACCATGATAACAATCTCAAGTAAAAAGGAATATGCACACAATTTTGAAACCTAATTGAACCCATCTGATAGGGGAAAGCCTTTTACCTTCGCTGCAACCTGTCATCGCCATGGGAACGATTGAGTGCCTTTAAATGCTTTTGTAGCTGGAATGGCGTTATTATTAGAAGCACCTGTACGACCTTTTCTCCTTTTTCTTTTCGTTATATTTTTGTTTTGCACAGCCCTCATTCCATAATTTACGATTTTGCTGAGTCAATGTGTAAGGTTTGCTAAGTGTTACTATTCCTAACACCAGTAGTGGCCGTCTACTGTTTCCAGAATGTTCTGCACGTGCCTGCCGCTGGAAGCCTGACTCGGCTGGTGATTCCACCCTGATTACACTATGCAAGGCATTTATCATGTACTGTCTTATCTGTTTGCAAGGCGGCTCAGGCCTCTGATTTAACTCATGGGCCTTCCCTACAAGTTGGAGTGTGATTAATAATTGACTAATGTTGCTTTTATTTATCACTGCCGAGCACATTTCACTATTATCCAGCTAATTTATGTTAAGTGTGAGCTGTCGTTCATTGCTCTTTTTTTCTCTTTCCCCGGTGCTGCGTTTATCTTTACTTTTCTTAAGTAACAGAATCCTTACACAGGGTACAGACATAGTGGGTGCCAAAAAAGTTGATTTCCTTTTGAGTATAGTCATACATCATCAGCCCTCCCAGCTGCAGTGTCAGCCAGTGACAGAATGACATGTGTCATTTATCAAAGGGGCCAGGGCAGGCCTTGGGAAACATACACGACAAAGCCTGGGAGAGTTCATTTTGCAGTCCCCTCCTACCCTCTGTGAGCCTCTTGCCAGGAAAGCCTGTGATGTTTCTGTCTTCACAGTGTTACTGTAAGTTCCTCAACGTTCACACCGTTAACCCTTCAGATCATCCGGAGAATCTCTAATAAAGGTCACGAAATGCATGAAAACAAAAACCGCTTGCAATGTAAGATGATCGTTTCATCCGACAAAGTGTCTTTCCTGTAGTAGGTTATGAATGGCTTGCAGTGTCCTGAAAGGGAGGAAGGTTTGTCTTTCAGCTTTCTGTTGTGTCATATCTCTTCTTTTTTTTTAGCCTGATGATGGCCTTCTTTAAAATCAGCCTGAAAATATAGTTATCTACAATACATATTTTATTTTCTGTGGTAGGAACCATATCGTATTAAATATAGCTCTTCATCCTGGTGGGATATATAATTATTAAAATATGAGTATATTATTTTATATATATAAGATCACTATGTTTGTTCTTTGGAGCTCAGAATTATAAATCATGGCCTATCGGCTCTAGTTGTCACATACTGTATATTACACACCAGGCACATTGGTGAGGCTGTAGCGTCGTAGGGATCCTATTGTTTTACTCTTTTTGCATAGTCTCTAATCATGAATGATAATGCCAGGATACCTTATGCTGCTAGGCCTGAGCAAGTTATCTATCTTTGTCAGTTGGCTTCCATCTTTATCCAATAGGCAAATTAGTGAGCTCAGGTGGTTTTCTTTGGCTGGACTAAGGAGACAGTGTAAGGCCGTGGGAATAAATGTTGGTCTCATTTATTCCCATCCTGCGAGTTTTAATAAATTCCGCCTTGGCACTCCTCTGCAGTGAAAACCATTAGGACAAAATTGCAGTTTTGTGCATGAAGCTTGAGAATATGTAAATGCTCTTTGCAGAATTATACAAATATTCCAGTGCTTCCTTTTCATAAACTTTCGGCCTCCTGATGACATTATAAATCTACATTAGGCTTGCTGGTAAGGTGCAATTGAACTGACTGTCAGGCAGGGAAAATGTTAATGATTCGGTTTGATTCTGAAAGTGAGTATAGAGAAGAGAGCTTGCATTGTGATTACTAGATCGTAGCATAATTAATTAAAATTTGGGTAATGGCATAAAAACTCAAATTTTTCACTTTATTTTGCGCATAGAGGACAGCAACTAGGAGTATTTCTTCTTTTATTTAATTTCCAAACAGCCAAAGTTTAAGAACCCCTATTCATTAAAGGGAACCTGTCACCCCCAAAATGGAAGTTGAGCTAAGCCCACTAGCATCAGGGGCTTATCTACAGCATTCTGGAATGCTGTAGATAAGCCCCCGATGTATCCTGAAAGGTGAGAAAAAGAGGTTAGATTATACTCACCTGGGGGGAGGTCCAATCTGAAGGCCGTCGCGGTCTGGTCTGGCACTTCCCATCTTCTTACGAGGATGTCCTCTTTTTGTCTTCACGCTGCGGCTCCGGCGCAGATGTACTTTGTCTGCCCTGTTGAGGGCAGAGCAAAGTACTGCAGTACGTAGGCGCCGGGCCTCTCTGACCTTTCCCGGCGCCTGCACACTGCAGTACTTTGCTCTGCCCTCAACAGGGCAGACAAAGTATTCCTGCGCCGGAGCCGCAGCGTAAAGACAAGAGGACGTCATCCTATGAAGATGGGAGGCCCCGGACCGGACCGCAATGCCCATCAGACCGGACCGCAGCGGGAGCGCCCCTGGGTGAGTATAATCTAATCTCTTTTTCTCATCTTTCAAGATACATCGGGGGCTTATCTACAGCATTCCAGAATGCTGTAGGTAAACCCCCGGATGCTGGTGGGCTTAGCTCAACTTCCATTCTGGGGGTGACAGGTTCCCTTTAAGATGGAAGTTTAATATGCCAGGCTTAAAGTGGTTTTCTAGGACAATTTATTTTACTATGGGCCTTCAAGTTCTTCAAAATGGCCGTCAGAAAGCAACTAACCCACGGTAGAAAGATGACACACGTTATAGCTGCCTGTCTCTACCTGGTCTTTAGGACAGAAGGAACTCCTCGTATCCTTTTATTTTCCTGGTAGTATAACAAACAGCACCATAAATTTTATTTTTTGCAAAGTCTTTATTAATTACAGCAGGCGGGTAGTTAATAACTAGCCGATGCTGGCTCAGAGTAGTTACAGACCACTCCTGACAGCAATTCTGTTGCTTCACTTCAACAGGGCAGCTCTTCTTCCGGGCTACTCTGTTAACGGGGCGTGACTGCTGTGCTGATGTACTGCTGATTGACAGCTGGCTTTTCACAGTTAGGAAATGGGTATCCAGCTGTCAATCAGCATGACAAGGGCAGTCACGGCCCTTAAACAGAGCAAAGTGGAAGACAAGCAGCTGCTGTGTTGATGCGACATGAGCGGATGGTGCAATATCGCAGAACAGGTGGTGGGAAGAAGAGCCAGGTAGTTAGGAAATATTGAAAGAAGGAATATACACCAGCTCACCCGTGATGCATAAGCCAAATTTCGGGAGCACGGACCCACTGTGTCCAGGTGTGTAGAATCCAAGAGAAGAAAATGTCCAGCTTCACGAAATTCGTGAAAAAAAGTTTTATTTCTTCACAAACTTTTACACCTGTTTATTTCACGCCCACTTCTCAAACTAGTTACATCAATCACTTATCCTACCGGTGTGTTCTCCGGTCTAGGGTTATTTAAGTGGGATACATGGGTCATTTGGAATGTCATGATTAAGGGAGCTTAGTCTCCAGAAACGCGTTTAGATTCTTACCCATATGGTTTGTGCTGAAGTTTGTATCCTCCATGTTTCAGTTTGTGAATAAAGAAAACTTTTTTCACGGATTCGGTGAAGCTGGACATTTTCTTCTCTTAGTTAGGAAATACCTTCCTGTTAGTTCTTGGTTCAATAGTAAAAAAAATAAATTAATCCTGACTAATCCCTTAAAAAGGATTGGTCAGGCTTGTGACAAAAGTCTGCAGTCACTCTATTTGATGCTTTTCTTATTTCCTAGTATTCCAGTTGTGAGCAGATGGTTACGTAACACACACATGTGATTTGCATGCTTGCTGTCACATGCCAACTAGACGTGTTTGGCTTATCTCAAGAGAAGTGAATTGAGAGAAGGAAAGCAAGTCTAGTCAGCAAATGTCCACAGTCACTGAGCTACATGCATTGACTGCAGACTTTTGTCCCAAGCATGGACAAGCCATTTAGTGTAAGGAGTCCTGAAGTAAGATGCGCTGAATTATTTAAGAGGTCTTTGCCGTGTGCCATTGCCAGGGACCGGTATACATTTACTCCACTTTTGAGGCATAAATTAGGATGAATTTTTTCAGTTGCTGTTAGCCACATCCCGATCTGCCTGAGCTCCAACCACTTTTCAAAAAGTTGGAGGAGCTGGTAAGAGACACATTTTTGCATAACTTCGAGTTACACAAAACTCTTGCCAGGTTTCATGCATTTGTACAACAGAATTCTGGCGAAAACTGAATGATGTATCTGTAGTAAGATGTATTGGGTTATGCTTAAAATGGCAAAAAAGGTTACAATGATCATTCTTTAGTCTTATCATCCAATTGGTTAAAGTTGTTAAAAACTGCACAACCTTCGGTGTTTAATGATCCTTTTATTATAAAAATATTGTTACAGAAAAAGGCAACCATGATGAAAACATATCACCTGTCCAGCTGCATAGATATCTTATAAACCACGGGTCCTAAGAGTATTAAATCAGATCTATGCATCTTTTGTGCAAAAGAAAAAGCCGTCTCCCGACATGTCTGTTTTAGTAAATAATTAAAATAGGATTCCCATCTCCAAGATCCTATCCAAATGTGTAGCAGGTACAATAATAATATTAGCAAATACCTCCAATTAGTAAGGTAGCATAGTTCTTCTGATTTGCTATGTCACTACCCCATATTACGTATTGGGATAGGATCTTGGAGATGGGAGTACCCCTTCATTTATAAAATAACATTTTTGAAGCATTATTTTCTTTAGATTTTTTTCCTCAAAAAACCTTATAAGTAATTTGGCCTCTATGTGATACCAGTTAGAGGAGCGTCTCTACTGAGACTGACACTGTCCAATCCATGTTACCATCCATACATTGTTAAATACAAAGAAATAGAGTAAAAAAGTCCACAAATACATAGTTATTTACCAAAAATATAAAATGGCGTTTTATTACAATAAATCAGTAAAACAATACAACAACAAAGTCAAAAATCAAACACTGCAGAGATGTGCTGTATGCACTCTGCAAGATAGGGAGGGACAATAAAGAGGAAACATGACGGAAACATTTTTTTTTGAGTTGGAAGGGGCACAGGTAATAAAACCTTTTATTAAATTGAAGTAAGCCAGGGAAACATTAGTCCATAAAGGGTCCCACAGTTATCCCATAAATAGAACCAGTAAAAGTTATATAGTAGATATGACAAGCTTACCCATGTCAGATGTCAGGATGAGTGCCCCCTCCTTCTCAATACCCCCGAACCGTCAGGATGAGTGCCCCCTCCTTCTCAATACCCCCGAACGCACGTTTCGCCAGATGGCTTTTTCAACAGGGTTGAAAAAGCCATCTGGCGAAACGTGCGTTCGGGGGTATTGAGAAGGAGGGGGCACTCATCCTGACATCTGACATGGGTAAGCTTGTCATATCTACTATATAACTTTTACTGGTTCTATTTATGGGATACCTGTGGGACCCTTTATAGACTAATGTTTCCCTGGCTTACTTCAATTTAATAAAAGGTTTTATTACCTGTGCCCCTTCCAACTCAAAAAAATTTTTTTCCGTCATGTTTCCTTTTTTTTTTCCGTCATGTTTCCTCTTTATTGTCCCTCCCTATCTTGCAGAGTGCATACAGCACATCTCTGCAGTGTTTGATTTTTGACTTTGTTGTTGTATTGTTTTACTGATTTATTGTAATAAAACGCCATTTTATATTTTTAGTAAATAACTATGTATTTGTGGACTTTTTTACTCTATTTCTTTGTATTTATCTTTGCTTGGAGTAGTCCCATTGATTGGACACCTTGTGAGTGTTCTGGGAGAGCTGAGGTTTTTTGCTCTCAGCCACGGTTCATTCTAGTGCTTCATGATTGTGCGAATAATCATCCATACATTGTGTAGGGACATGTCTTTTTGATAAGTATAATGGTAACACCCAGTTGTCAATGTAATAATATTTCTTGGATGAAACAACAGGAACGGAACAATGCAGAGTTGCCGAGAAAAAAATAATGCTGCAAATTCATGAAGGATACAAGTATTTACCAAAATAGTCAGGTCAGGATTAGTGGTGGGTCACCTTACAGGTGTTCTCGAGCTGGTCTTTTAATTATCTCAGCCAACCAATCAAGAGAGTTGTAACTTTGCCAGACTATTGAAAGAGAAAAATGGCCATGCCAAAGTTCTTTTCTGGCATCCAAGATGAGGGATAAAATATGAAGCAGAAAAGTTGACTATGCAAATTTTACTAATATATATTAAGGAATTACGGAGCATCTTTTATTTTTTTTAGAAGTCCGAAGTCCTATCTACCTGTACTATAATTGGAAGATCCCCCCTGCCTGATCCAAGCTGTAAGGAGCTGAATGAATAAACTAAGGATCACTTGTTAGCAATTCATCTTTATGAGTCACAAAAGTCTATATATTTTCTGTCTACAATATCAATTAACAGATTAGTTGTTCATCTTATTGCACCTACAGGTAGAGTAGAGTTAAGCCGCTCATTCATTAAAGTTTTGTTGGCTGATTCCATCTCTTTTGGACAAATCTGTCAACAAGTAATGTGCAGATTCCACCAAACACACAATATCGAGACACAAGAGGATCATGAAATCCTCTTTTGTTCACATAAGGGATCAGTGGTTTTTGAGGTGCTTAGAGCCTCTCTTTCCTGCATATATTTGTAATTTGGGGTAACAAGGCTAATACGTATGACCTCTGTTATTGCCACTGAACTGATATCATACTTCCTCAGTAATACTTCTATAACTCAACGGTACATATTCAGATTACCTCTAAAGGTGCTACCTGATGATCCCAATAATGCAGGTACTTAGATCATGAGTCCCGATGGGGTCATAGATTGATGAGAGTTCAATCATGCAGTAAGATTCATTGGATATATAGTATATAATAAAGGGGAAAAAAGCAAATAAAAAAGGCTTCATAAATAGTAATATGTATCTATGCTGTTTGTAAACCCAGATAATGTTTTCTCACAATAATCTATTTGCAGGAACTATCTGTCATGAGACAAGTGTGTTTTATAACAAAGCGTGTGTACAATATGCCCCTATATGAATAGTGATTAACCTAACAAGTCTCTGAAATGTTGACAGAGGAGAAAATGTAAATCTGTAAATTAACTAAATGATCTAACAAGCCAGTAAATGCAAAACTTTAATGGAAGCTATTTGGGATTATGTATATAGGACTTCCCATTTCAATATTCAGGACTTTAAAAAAACTAACAGAGGCAACTACCTTCCTGTTGTACACGGCGCCGGTCATTGACCATTCCTGCCAGAGATTCAGCTCCGCCCTGTCAACAGAGCAGCAGTTTCTTCTCTTATTGACAGGGCGGGACTATTATTGTCATGCTGATTGACAGCTGTCAAATAGGCAGCCGGGAGCCAGTGGTCAATCAGCATGACAACAGTAGTTACGCCCTGTCAATGGGAAAAGAAACTGCCGCTCTGTTGATGTGAAGTCAACAGAAGTCTGTGACCGCTTTGTGCCGGTGGAGAACAGCGCCAGGCACAACAGGCAGCTAGGTAGCAACTACCTGCCTGTTAGTGCATAAGTACTTTTTTTTTAATTTACAGACATCCTTTTTAATATAGGGTAAGCATTTAGTAAAGCTCACAAATATCACTGCTTAGAGAAATATCTTGAAACAATGCTGTCCAAAATGATTAATATATTATGTTTTTAATCAATTTCCTTAAAGGGGTTGTTCACTGCTATGAAATAGATGACTTATTTAATATCATATTGGTGGCACTCTCACTGATTAACTGTGTCCTGATGTTTAAATTGGAGTTGATCTGAAATACCTGCCGGATGTGAACAGTGTACAGAGATGAATGTAACAGCGCCTTCTACTGATTAGTGCCCATTCCTAGGTACTGCAGATCAGCTTTTATTCAAGTGTGCTGGTAATGGCTAATCGATAAGAAGGTTGAACCCCTACCGATCTGACATTGATGACCTATCCTGTGCATACAGTAGGTCTTCAACTCAATATCATAATAGCAAACAAGCCCTTTAATGTATAGTATAAATATTAAGCACTTGTAATGCTTATATACCCTTTTTACATGTACTAGTAGTTGTTAATTGATAGTTACTTAAAGTGAACTCGATTTGTGAAAAAAATACTATTAACCTGCATATATGGGGTTAATCTGCAGGTTAATAGTGTTCTGAACCTGCCTGGCGCTCGTACTTTGAGCCCCACTGCTGGGAGGAAATTAAGTTTATTCTCCCCGGCAGCGATCATGTCAGTCATTGGGGGCGGTATCGGCGGCGGTTCAGTCACCGCTCTGTGTATAGAAGGCAGCAGCTGTAACCATGCCCCCAGGTGCTGAGACTGCCTAGTCTAATGCTGAGCGAGCTGTCATTCAGGGCTAGGGGTGCCGTTACAGGTGCCTCTCTCTATACAAAAAGCAGTAATTGAAACCGCGCAAGCGCCGCCTCCATGACTGCACGTTGAATGCTGCCGGGGGAGTGGGGGGGATAAAGGTAATTTCCTCCTGGTAGTGAGGCTCTAGGAGCGGGCACCGAGCTGGTTTAGAACGCTGTTACCCTCAGATTAACCCCATATCTGCAGGTTATTAGCATTTTTCCAACTGACAGGTTCCCTTTAAAGGGCTCATGCATGCAGTACAGTCATATATTGCCTCTGTGACAATGAGGCTCTATACTGCAGCAGCACCTGAAGTACTTTGAGCTCAGTAACGTGAAACTGCAGGGACTTTGTTCTTAGTGCAGAGTCCTAAGGGTACAGTCACACGTGGCGGTAATGGTGCAGCAGATGTTCATAAATCCTATTTACCACAGTATAAATTGGAAGCACTTCTAGTGAATACAGCGGTGAACCCAACCAAGATCAATGGACAAAGCTTTTCCATGTGCCTGAGCCACTGTCGATACTTTGCAGAAAACTGCAGTACCGCATGTAGCGTCCATTATACAGACAGTATTTTATCCTAAAGCTCCATAACAATGATGTCTGCAGTTGTGATAACATCTATTGTCTTTTAATACTAACTTAGAAAAAATGCAAGAAAACAAAATCCTATCTGCTTCTATTTTATTGATGCAGAACAGACTGGCAGGGCAATAGTTAATAGATGAATTAGACATTACGCATGGAACAATTGCTGCATGAGAAGCCTAGGAGGGATTCTCTATGTACTGTAAATGACAGTGACGTCTTTGGCAGAAAATGGATCAATTCATTTAGATATATCCAGCATGAAAATATGAGATAACTTTGGAGTCTGAAGTCTTAAACCTTCCAGAAAGACCTTCGAAATAAGCCCTTGCTGGAGAGAGTCGGGTTTTCTAGTGAGGGCTGGTCCCCTTTCATTTTGTCTGCATACAGCTAATTTATGTTTTTTGCCGCCAGATGTGGGCTGACAGCCATCACTCAGTGATTCCTTCCCCCCACTGTTTTCGGAGGTCGGCAAAATAGTCACGTTTCCCATTTTACAGAATCCCCATCAACATTATTGAAGATGGATGTATCTTTAAAGCTAAGATTGATTGTGGATATCGGAGTTATGGTGTCATTTATCATGGTGAATATTATTTAGACTTGGATTGTACAAGGCTGTAACTTGAGACACAGCCAGGGGAGGAGGAGGGACAATCTGGAAACGAGGATCTGTGAACTTTAATAGATGGATGTCTTGTTTTATTTATTTACTAGCTGTACTACCCGGCTTCGCCCGGGTTAATGACTGCTGTTAGCAAAATAGAATGTGTTAACAAAAATGTATTCTGCACACAAAAACCACAAAACAAATAGATAGAAATGTAATTATTAAAAGGCAAAAACTAAGCTAATAGAAGCATTTCACAACATATATTAGCTTTGTTATACTGAGAATGTCTTTGTTGCCTATATTAACCAATCAGAGCTCAGGTTAATTAACTGTAGCAAAATAGAAGCTGAGCTGTGATTGGTTGCTATTGGCAGCCTGATAAATCCCCAGCCAACAGGAAGCCCACCCCCTGGCAGTATATATTAGCTCACACATACACATAATAGACTGGTCATGTGACTGACAGCTGCCGTATTTCCTATATGGTACATTTGTTGCTCTTGTAGTTTGTCTGCTTATTAATCAGATTTTTATTTTTGAAGGATAATACCAGACTTGTGTGTGTTTTAGGGCGAGTTTCATGTGTCAAGTTGTGTGTGTTGAGTTGCGTGTGGCGACATGCATGTAGCGACTTTTGTGAGATGAGTTTTGTGTGGCGACATGCGTGTAGCAACATTTTGTGTGTCGAGTTGCATGTGACAGGTTAGTGTAGCAAGTTGTGTGCAGCAAGATTTGTGCATGGCGAGTTTTGCGCGTGGCGAGTTTTATGTGTGGTGCGTTTTGAGTATGTGCAAGTTTTGTGTGAGGCAACTTTTGCATGTGGTGCAACTTTTGTACATGTGGCAATTTTTCTGTGTGTGCAAGTTTTGCATGAGGTGAGTTTTCCATGAGGTGAGTTTTGCACGTGTGGCGAGTTTTGCGTGAGCCTAGTTTTGCATATGGCGAGTTTTGCATGTAGCGAGTTTTGCGCGTTGCGAGTTTTGAGTGGTGACTTTTGTGTTTCGACTTTTATGTGGCGAGGTTGGTGTGTGTGTGGTGAAATGTGTGCTGAGGGTCGTATATGTGTTCAAGCACGTGGTAGTGTGTGGCGCATTTTGTGTTTGTGTTCATATCCCCGTGTGTGGTGAGTATCCCATGTCGGGGCCCCACCTTAGCAACTGTACGGTATATACCCTTTGGCGCCATCGCTCTCATTCTTTAAGTCCTCATTGTTCACATCTGGCAGCTGTCAATTTTCCTCCAACACTTTTCCCTTCACTTTTTCCCCATTATGTAGATAGGGGCAAAATTGTTTGGTGAATTGGAACGCGCGGGGTTAAAATTTCACCTCACAACATAGCCTATGACGCTCTCGGGGTCCAGACGTGTGACTGTGCAAAATTTTGTGGCTGTAGCTGCGACGGTGCAGATGCCAATCCCGGACATACACACATACATACATACACACATTCAGCTTTATATATTAGATATACCTGTATGTAATCTCCTGTATATAGTATATACCTGTGTGTCATCTCGCCTATATATAGTATATATCTGTGTGTCATCTCCTCCTGTATATAGTATATACCTGTATGTCATCTCCTCCTATACATAGCATATACCTGTATGTCATCTCCTCCTGTATATACTATATACCTGTAGGTAATCTGCTCCTGTATATAGTATATACCTGTGTGTCATCTCCTCCTGTATATAGTATATACCTGTATGTCATCTCGTCCTGTATGTAGTATGTACCTGTATGTCATCTCCTCCTCTATATAGTATATACCTGTGTGTCATCTCTCCTGTATATAGTATATATCTGTGTGTCATCTCCTCCTGTATATAGTATATACCTGTGTGTCATCTCCCCTGTAAATAGTATATACCTGTGTGTCATCTCCTCCTGTATATAGTATATATCTGTATGTCATCTCCTCCTGTATTAGACCTCGTTCACACGTTATTTGGTCAGTATTTTTACCTCAGTATTTGTAAGCTAAAATGGCAGCCTGATAAATCCCCAGCCAACAGTAAGCCCACCCCCTGGCAGTATATATTAGCTCACACATACACATAATAGACTGGTCATGTGACTGACAGCTGCCGGATTCCTATATGGTACATTTGTTGCTCTTGTAGTTTGTCTGCTTATTAATCAGATTTTTATTTTTGAAGGATAATACCAGACTTGTGTGTGTTTTAGGGCGAGTTGTGTGTGTTGAGTTGCGTGTGGCGACATGCATGTAGGGACTTTTGTGAGATGAGTTTTGTGTGGCGACATGCGTGTAGCAACTTTTTGTGTGTCGAGTTGCATGTGACAGGTTAGCGTTGTGTGCAGCAAGTTTTGCGCATGGCGAGTTTTGCGCGTGGCGAGTTTTATGTGTGGTGCCTTTTGAGTATGTGCAAGTTTTGTGTGAGGCAACTTTTGCATGTGTTGCAACTTTTGTGCATGTGGCAATTTTTCTGCGTGTGGCAATTTTTCTGCGTGTGCAAGTTTTGCGTGTGGCGAGTTTTCCATGAGGTGAGTTTTGCACGTGTGGCGAGTTTTGCATGTAGAGAGTTTTGCGCGTGGCGAGTTTTGAGCGGCGACTTTTGTGTTTCTACTTTTATGTGGCGAGGTTGGTGTATGTGTGGTGAAATGTGCGCTGAGGGTGGTATATGTGTTCGAGCACGTGGTAGTATGTGGCGCATTTTGTGTGTGTGTTCATATCCCCGTGGTGGTGTGGTGATTATCCCATGTTGGGGCCCCACCTTAGCAACTGTACAGTATATACTCTTTGGCGCCATCGCTGTCATTCTTTAAGTCCCCCTTGTTCACATCTGGCAGCTGTTAATTTGCCTCCAACACTTTTCCTTTCATTTTTTCCCCATTATGTAGATAGGGGCAAAATTGTTTGGTGAATTGGAAAGCGCGGGGTTAAAATTTCACCTCACAACATAGCTTTGATGCTCTCAGGGTCCAGACGTGTGACTGTGCAAAATTTTGTGCCTGTAGCTGCGACGCCTCCAACACTTTTCCTTTCACTTTTTCCCCATTATGTCGATAGGGGCAAAATTGTTTGGTGAATTGGAAAGCGCGGGGTTAAAATTTCGCCTCACGACATAGCCTATGACGCTCTCGGGGTCCAGACGTGTGACTGTGCAAAATTTTGTGGCTGTAGCTGCGACGGTTCAGATGCCAATCCCGGACATACATACATACACACACACACACATTCAGCTTTATATATTAGATATATTTTCTCTTTTTTTTCACTCCTCTGGCTGGATAAAGGAAAATCCGCTCATTTTTTGAGGGCCAGACCTTTTCGTGTATATAAAATAAACTTTGGCACTCAACTTGTGATCATATGAAAGGTTTTAATGGCAGCCACTTGTACATTAAAACCTTTCATATGATCACAAGTTGAGTGCCAAAGTTTATTTTATATACCTGTGGGTTTGGGAACCCTCTTTGTACACCGTCTCAGCTGTGCCACGATCTATCACACTATAGACCTTTTCGTGTAAGCTGCAGTCGTTAACTGATTATTAATAGAAGACAATGATACATTTCGACATTATTTTTATCATTCCATTACTTTTATCTACTTTATTTGAGCTTTTTAATAGTTTGTTGTTGATTTTGCTTTTGTTTTATTACGATCATTGTGCATTGTTCTCTCTTTCTTATTTAATATATACTGCAAAGTGGAAGTATCTTCTCAGCAGCTCTACCCATAGCATTTAGGTAATGTTTACATGGCGACATCCAATAAATAAAGATAGGAGATTTTCTCACCCTTTTGTGCCGCAAACATTAGAGAGTCGCATATTTTTATTGGATAAAATGTACAGGAACTGGCAGGGAAGCGGTAAGTTGAAATGTAATCCAGACCTGTTTTAGCACTTTCATTAATAATCCAAATTTCTAAATTGTAAATCCATAAAATCATTCTTTACAGACAGGCAGTGGTAGGGTAACATAACCTGCGCGTCCCGAACCATTAGGCTTTTAGTCGTGGTATAGAAAGGTACTTGCATCATGCTTGTTTGAGAAAGAGCCCCCGAAGTGTTGCTTGTGGGTGCATGTCTCCATTCCGACACCAGCTCCAAGCCACGTCTCTGAACAATTGTGGATTGTCTTTCTACAGCTCTTGAAATTGACTTTTTACCTATGGACTTGCACATTACTGTAATAAAAAAGAGCGGCTAGTGCTACTGTTGACTTTGTGTGCCGAATTTGAATATGTACATGATGGGGTGGAATTTTTAATGAATGAAGAAAAGTTTTGCATTAAATATGTCAAAGAGCAAAGTTTTCTTTTAATGTCGCTGAATTGCCACCAAGGCTTTTGGGCAGCCAGGAGAGTTTGTTCAGAGGTCTTAAAATATCTTTGTACTTAGCAATTTCTGTAGCAGTTAGTAATACTAATGTCTTCTTATGTTGTAGAAGACCTATATTATTAATTAGACCTCTTTTTTTACTGTGTCTTGATTGTCTATTTTCTCTATGTAGCGGGAAAGCTCAAGGCAAATACAATACATGCATCCATAGACCCCTAATCACTTGCCAGTTAATGTTTAGGTTTCTGTGTTTTCCATGCCTCTTTAGGTGTTGTGCCCGTACCAGGGGCGGACATATCATTGGTGCAACCTGTGCGGACGCACAGGGGCCCAAGAGGTAAGAGGGCCCATTTCTACCTCCAAAGCAATTGTAATTTTGCATACTTAGGAGCTTTTGGTCTTGAAAGGGCCCATATATTGTTCTTGCACAGGGGCCCTTTTCTGCATGTGTCTGCCAGTAGCCCGTACACAACACGGGCAGGTGAGTGCTACCACCAATTCTTTCCCCTCTTCTACTTATAGTACTGCCCTCTTGTGTCTGCTTTTGTCTCTATCTACAGTGGGTACAGAAAGTATTCAGGCCCTTTTAAATGTTTCACTCTTTGTTTCATTGCAGCCATTTTGTAAATTCAAAAAAAATAATTTTTTTTCTCATTAATGTACACTCTGCACCCCATCTTGACTGAAAAAAATAGAAATGTAGAAATTTTTGCAAATTAAAAAAAAAAAGAAAAACTGAAATATCACATGGTCATAATTATTCAGACCCTTTGCTCAGTATTGAGTAGAAGCACCCTTTTGAGCTAGTACAGCCATGAGTCTTCTTGGAGATGATGCAACAAGTTTTTCACACCTGGATTTGGGGATCATCTGCCATTCTCCCTTGCAGATCCTCTCCAGTTCCTTTAGGTTGGATGGTGAACGTTGGTGGACATCCATTTTCAGGTCTCTCCAGAAATGCTCAAATTAAGTTTAGGTCAGGGCTCTGGCTGGTCCTGTTAAGAATTGTCACAGAGTTGTTTTGAAGCCACTCCTTTGTTATTTTAGGTGTGTGCTTAGGGTCATTGTCTTATTGGAAGGTGAACCTGCGGCCAAGTCTGAGGTCCAGAGCACTCTGGAAGAGCTTTTCATCCTGGATATCTCTGTACTTTGCCACATTCTTGCTTCCTTCAATGGCAACCAGTCGTCTTGTCCCTGCAGCTGAAAAACACCCCCATAGCATGATGCTGCCACCACCATGTTTCACTGTTAGGATTGTATTGGGCACGTGATGAGCAGTGCCTGGTTTTCTCCACACATACCACTTAGAATTATCACCAAAAAGATCTATTTACGGCTCATCAAAACTGAGAATCTTATTTCTCATAGTCCGGGAGTCCTTCATGTGTTTTTTAGCAAACTCTGTGCAGGCTTTCATATGTCTTGCACTGAGGAGAGGCTTCCGTCAGGCCACTCTGCCATAAAGGCCCAACTGGTGGAGGGCTGCAGTGATAGTTGACTTTGTGGAACTTTCTCCATCTCCCTACTGCATCTCTGGAGCTCAGCCACAGTGATCTTGGGGTTCTTCTTTACCTCTCTCACCAAGGCTCTTCTCCCATGATTGCTCAGTTTGGCTAGATAGCCAGGTCGAGGAAGACTTCTGGTGGTCCAAAACATCTTCCATTTAAGGATTATGGAGGCCACTGTGCTCTTAGGAACCTTGAGTACTGCAGAAATTCTTTTGTAACCTTGGCCAGATGTGTGCCTTGCCACAATTCTGTCTCTGAGATCCTTGGCCAGTTCCTTTGACCTCATGATTCACATTCGGTCTGACATGCACTCTGAGCTATGAGGTCTTATATAAACAGGTATGTGCCTTTCCAAATAAAGTCCTATCAGTTTAATTAAACACAGCTGGACATCAATAAAGGGGTAGTACCATCTCAAGGAGGATCACAAGGAAATGGACAGCATGTGACTTCAATATGAGTGTCTGAGCAAAAGGTCTGAATACTTATGACCATGTAATATTTCAGATTTTCTTTTTTTAAAAATTTGCAAAACTTTCTACATTTCTGGTTTTTTTTTCAGTCGAGATGGGGTGCAGAGTGTACATTAAAGAGAAAAAATGAACTTTTTTGAATTTACCAAATGGCTGCAATGAAACAAAGAGTGGAAAATTTAAAGGGGTCTAAATACTTTCCGCACCCACTGTATATTCCAAGATGTCATTCTTTGGCATTTATCATAACCTTCTGTAATTGTTTACTGGACAACAGGGACTTTTACTACCGTGTACATCATGTTTCTTATTTCTTTTTAGTTTTGTTTGCTCATTTTTAATTGTTATATTAAGCTTTCTGGCCATAACTCCAGAAACTTGTATGATAGTATTTTCAGAAAGAAAACACCAATGCCTATAATGCTCAAAACCTGAATATTAGAGATAGCTTTTCATGAAGGAAAATAATTCACAAAATTTTTCACCTCCTACTAAAGAGTTAAGAATGACAGTCTTATATGATTCTGTAAAGGATATCTTATATGATACTTGATATTCTGAAGGTGGTGTCTCCTACGACATGAAAATACTGCCATTTTGAGCTTTAAGCTCTTAGACATAACTAAGAAGCATTTCTTTAAATAGAACAATAATAAAAAAAGGTATGGAACAAATGCTATTCCTTTTATGTAAAATAACAATATAAATATGTCTTGTAACTCTGAAGCGGTATTTATCTAGTAGAATATTTTTTTTAAAAAAAATTTCTGCTCTTATTACAAACACATTCAGTGAATTGTTCACATTTTGACAAAGCTCGGTTTAGTTGTAAGAGACACCTGGTTTGCAGTTCACTCCCGCACACGGTAATATGACAATGCAATTCTGAAATGTCACCATATAAACCATCTGTCAAATACAGTTGTTATCCCATGTGATGGTTTAAAAACAATGAACTTATAACATGTCAGTGAATTGGTGTCTGGAAATTGCTGTAGAACGACCATGAGATGGAGTTGGAATAACAACAGGAGAGATTTTTTCGTAGTATCTATGTAGTGCTCGCCAAACAAGCTGCAGAAGAGAAATCTGAATAAGACAAGCTATAGCTATCTATTTATTCAAGCTGTTTTTGTTCCTTTAAAATATATTCAGAGTGTAGATATTTAAAGCGGTTCCTTAGTTTTGTATAAATATAGTAAATTGTATAACCCATTGGGATAATTTCCCGGCAATGGCTATTTAAAGGGGTCATTGCATAAACAACATGTTACCTATTCAAAATGTAATTAATAATTCCACTACTTCAACCCCTACCAGTCATTGGAGCAAAGGTTCAAAAGTCCTCTATGTAAGTAGAATGGTAGCGAACATGTGCAACCAGTGCTCAATTTATTGTCTATAGGTGGTAGCACGTGCTTACTAATGCTCAACTAATACATTGGACCATGAGCCCCCAATTCTTGTGTTCAGTGGAAGACACAGCTGATAGACCCCCCAGTCATCATACATCTATCGCCTATCCTGTGGATAGGTTAAGTATGTTTTTATTTATTTACAATCTTGAAGGCAATAGATAAGGCATACACTTAAGATGCTATGGGAATACACCCCACACTGTGGTGCGTTATGTAATCCCATGCATCAATTTACTGCGTCCCTGGGATCTCGTGACACAATTACTACACAATATATAGAATCTCTGAATCAATATTACAGAATCCCCTTAATCCTTATTATAACCAGAAAATTTCTGTCTAGCTTGTTTCAAAATTTGCTTCATTATGTTTAATTTTGGACATGCATTGACTCAAAAGTAGTCCTTTCCGGCAGAAGCATTCCCACGTCATACATCTTGCAGGTTGCTGTACTTTTTAGTACCACTGAAAATATTAATATATATATATATGTATTTGCATACATTTTAAGTAGGGATGTGGACATTTTTAGAGTAGAATTGAATTGTACTCTAACTTTACAAAAATCAAGCGCATGTGCAGAGATGTTCTGGGCCTAGTGTGATTATGCAGGGGTAAGATGCGCCGAGGACCAAATGGGAGAAAATGAGTTGTGTATGTGAGTGGTGATGTTTTTTTCTACAGCACATGTTTATGATGTCTTGGGTTCTCTCCAGACTTCAGAGCATAATAAGAGATATTCAGTTTGCAAAACAAAAATTTGCTGAAAATCAAATTTCCCTGCAATTTAGCAAATTCGAACATTGTCAAATCCTCTCATCTCTAATTATAACTATTTTACAATCTTTCTTAAAGTGTTAAGTCAGACAAGTTAAAATAAATCTGTTGTAAGGCAGGAGACATGTGTCACTCCTTCCTTTCAACGAGATTTCTAAATGACAGGATGATTTTCCAGCTTAGGCCATATGTGATATTTCTACTATGCAAGATATTGTTAGCAAGATCTGTCTATGGCGACACATTTAGACTGTGAGTGGTATCCATATTTATCTGATATTTGCACCAAGACAGTTCAGTGACACATAATCACTGTGCCATATAAATGATGTCTTGTTAAGGTCACTGTCTAGAGACAAGGATAACATTTGTATGAATAGTACCCTGTGAAGTATCTTATTAGGGTGTAAATTATACTATTATCGAGTATTAGAGATGGGCAAATAAATTTAGAGTGAAATTTAATTCTACTAGAATTTTAGCAAAATCCTCATTTGCCAAAATGTGCTTTTTTGTCATTCAAATCCATGCCGAATCAGTAAAATGGCAGCCACCTTACTACTCATCAGTCCAGCGCTTCCACATCACCTATCCAGTCTTTGCCACATCTTCATTTTGCTGGTGCTCTTTTTAAAAACCCTGTGAGGTCACTGTATCATGACATTACAGCATGCACTGTGACCTTGTGTGCCTATGCACAGAACACCATCAGACCTCATAAAATCCCGAAGTCCAAGCCCAGTATGAGAGACCCTGAGATTTCAGCCAAGGCGGCAGCAATCTAAAGACAATGTGCAGAAGACTGGATCAGTGATGATGAGGAGTGGAGGAGCCAGAGAAGTGAGCAGCAAGGTGAGTATATGTATTTTTCTTTATATCTTCAGTTTGTTATGCTCTGAGATCTGGAGACAATCCAGAGCTTAATAAAGGACATTAAATTAATTGAGAATAACTTCTTTGTGAATTGAATTTCCTTCAAAGACCTTTGAACAGTCGAATTCGAATTTTGCCTGATCTGCTGATCTCTATAGAGTGTGCAGATAAGATAATATTACTGTAGTGTGCATAAAAACAGTTCTCAATCACTGAATGGCTAATCCAGGGCTAACATATTAATGACCAACTGGCCACTGCAGTACTTGGCCAAGGCCACTAAGATGCGTTGTTCAGCTTCATATTCTGGAGAAGGCATAATCTGATCGGTGGGGGTGCTGGGTGTTAGCCCCTCACCAATGTCATACTGATGACCTATTACCATAAATAGGTCATCAATACGTTAGTTCTGGACAATAAATTTAAACAGGGAAATTAAACTGAATCCAGAGCAGATAATTTTCCTTATTTCAGTATTTTGGAATAAAGATAATTCTGAACCAGTATCATTCCCTTCAGGTTCAAATCAAGTTAGAACCCATAGAAAGCACATATCTAAAACTATGCCCACTCTCCCCATGCAGTGAATAACTTTTATATGAATGCTCAAAACAGAAAAAAACATAAAACTTATATTCTATGAACCGGTAGTTGTTTATCAGGTTTTTTCATTATGACATACATGTGAATTGTGATATGCTTGATACAATAAAGGTCTACCATGTATGCCCAGACCCTATTTAGTAATATTGTGCTACATACAGAAAATTGAAGTGGAAAAAATGTCCCTTATTTGTACTTGTATTACACACAGAATGTTTTCCATCTGTAAATGTAATTTTACAAGTTATGATTTCATAGAAATCATTAAAATCATGATTCATACTGAAATGTCCCCTCGGTATTGCTAATATATTTGGATACATTTCAAATTCACAACCTGGATTGTCTTTTTTAGGCACTTGAGAATTAGGTATGTTTCTCTTACTCGTTTGTGGAAAGTCATTTCTTTGTGTGATTATATTGGGGAGAAGGTGATAATTCATCACTCAATTTTAGAAAGTACTTGAGTGTACTTTAATGTGTTAGAAGCATCACATTAGCTGGAGTATGTGGAATTATAGTTTAATTTTCGTGAGTACCTCATTGTGCCTCATTGCTAAAATACGACTATGTGTTTCTCTACAGCAGATGTCTAAGATGACACTAGTATAAAACTCAATAGCTGTGTATTTTAGTTTGATTTTAAAGTAACAATGTCTAATATTGCTTTTACATATGCAGAGGAAGACATTTTTTCGAGAAGTGGTCCAGTGTTCCAGTTGGCAGACACTGGAACAATGGAAGACATACCAGTAATTGTGACTTACCTTAAAGGGAGTCTGTCATCACAAAATGATGTTGTCCATCTATCTTCATCCGTCTCTTCCTTGACTGACAGCTCTGCCTTTACCATAGTAAGAGGATGGTTCCAAGAGGTGGGTAGGTGTCCTCAACTGCTCAGCCGCACCAAGGGTGCACCGAGTGCCATTTCTCGATATGAATTTTGTGCCGACAGAGTCAATTTAAATTTTTTACCTGGTACTGCTGAACCTGACAGCTGATGCATGCTACCCATTCCCAAGGCAGCATGTATCAGGCACTGGCTGTATGAACTCAGCCTGTTATGTTTGACTCTGAAATGCTGCAGAGTTTCAGAGAAAGCCACACTTTAAAAGCTGTCAGGACTGGCGGCTTCTCCATGTCCACTTACCTTGAATGACAGGTCTCTCCCTATACGTACATGAAGGCACAGACATGTCACTCCAGGTCAGCAGGCAGGGAGAAGCTGCCAGGGACCCGCCCCTCCGACTGTACAGCCATTCAGCTTGGTCCCTGGTGGCTATTAAAGTATGTTTTCTCTGAAATGCCACAGTGTTTCAGAGTCAATCGTGCAGCCAGTTCCTGATACATGCTGCCCACAAATTGGGCAGAATGTACCAGCTGTCATGTTCTTTTTAAAAGAGTGCTCTATTTTTTTGTGTTTGTTTTCTGACAAATTGGAAGTGGCACAAGGGTGCTAGATTTATAATTCACCATGGTCAATCCAATGCAAATGGCAGGTGAAAGTCTTAGGGTACGTTCACACAGGACTTTTTTGCTGCTTTTTTTTGCTGCTTTTTTTATGCTAATTTAGGTGCGTTTTTTTGGTGCGTATTTGGTGCGTTTTTTGGGTACGTTCACACAGGACTTTTTTGCTGCAGATTTTTGCTGCAGTTTTTTGCTGCTTTTTTTATGCCAATTTTCAGCTGCTAGGACACCTCACAATGGCTCTTCACACCTTACTACCAGGAACTCCCTCACAATAGATCACAATCAGGACACCTCACAATGGCTCTTCACACCTCACAATGGCTCACAATGGCTCTTCACACCTCACTAACCACACCCCTAAGCTCTTGGCTGTGAGATCCCTTCCTGCTGGCCATGATTTTCTGCACAAAAAACGCAGCAAATAATGCTACATGCGTTTTTTCAGCGTTTTTGCAGCGTTTTTTTCATCACCCATTCAAGTCAATGGGTGAAAAAACGCTGCAAAAACGCTGAAAGAAGTGACATGCCCTATGTCCAAAAAAAGCAGCAAAGCAGAAAATACTGATCAAACAAAAAACCAACGTGTGTGCATGAGATTTCTGAAATCTCATAGGCTTTACTGGTACTGTAAAAATTAACGCAACCACAGATACAACAATCACTGTATACCAAATAATCTACAACCAAAATATAAGGAATTTGTTATATGTATTTATATATACACCAGTGATGTGTGTTCTGTGGAGAGTAGTGTGGAAACCCACTAACCGAAGAAAGCTACCACAGCCAATATGGAACCACCCAGAGATAACACCAAGCAGGAGTGAGATATAAAATGCCTTTATTTAAATTGACAGCAATACAACATATATAAATATAGCAATTGTGCGCGCAAATGGGAATAATAATATAAAAATACTAAAACCAAGGGGAAATTAATACAGGCTGACCCTTTTATATTATAATCTCAGGTTAATGTGACCTCCAAGAGTAAAAAGTACATAAAACTATATAAAAAATATGTGCAGTTCATAAAATACTACTGATAGTGCAGAGGGTTGTATACAGAACATTAAAGTGCCATGTGATGAAAAAATTATTATAAAAATTACATGCTGTAGAATTTAAAATAATATGTTTGTTGTTTATGTTAATTCATAATATATGTGCAAGAATTTACGCAAAATAAAGTGCAATATGCAATACTGCGCTAAAACCACAAGATATGTAATAATGATATCCGCAATAGCACAATAGAAAGTAGTGGAAGATATATAAAAAAATATTAGATACTACAGTATTTACTTGTGGTGTTGTGTACTTACTCACAAAATATGTGCAAAAAAAATTGTACAAAAAAATATTCGTGCAAAAAAATGTGTGCAACCAAAGAGCAAAATCAAATATACAACACAGTGCAAAAATCATAAGTTATATAATTGAAGTATCCGCACCAAGTGCACAATATGCGGACATAGATATAAGGGTGTCAGTGTCAAATCAAATAGCTGGAAATTGCACCATATTTCACAGTGTATATTTTAGGAGGTGTCATAAGAATATCAAGCCCACAGACTTAATCCAATTAGAAGAGGAATGTAATGACGTAATATACCTGTATAAAGGGTCAGCGAAGTCCCATGCAGCGCACCCCGACGCGCGTTTCGGATCTAATCCTTCGTCAGGGGGCGTCCCTGACGAAGGATTAGATCCGAAACGCGCGTCGGGGTGCGCTGCATGGGACTTCGCTGACCCTTTATACAGGTATATTACGTCATTACATTCCTCTTCTAATTGGATTAAGTCTGTGGGCTTGATATTCTTATGAAACCTCCTAAAATATACACTGTGAAATATGGTGCAATTTCCAGCTATTTGATTTGACACTGACACCCTTATATCTATGTCCGCATATTGTGCACTTGGTGCGGATACTTCAATTATATAACTTATGATTTTTGCACTGTGTTGTATATTTGATTTTGCTCTTTGGTTGCACACATTTTTTTGCACGAATATTTTTTTGTACAATTTTTTTTGCACATATTTTGTGAGTAAGTACACAACACCACAAGTAAATACTGTAGTATCTAATATTTTTTTATATATCTTCCACTACTTTCTATTGTGCTATTGCGGATATCATTATTACATATCTTGTGGTTTTAGCGCAGTATTGCATATTGCACTTTATTTTGCGTAAATTCTTGCACATATATTATGAATTAACATAAACAACAAACATATTATTTTAAATTCTACAGCATGTAATTTTTATAATAATTTTTTCATCACATGGCACTTTAATGTTCTGTATACAACCCTCTGCACTATCAGTAGTATTTTATGAACTGCACATATTTTTTATATAGTTTTATGTACTTTTTACTCTTGGAGGTCACATTAACCTGAGATTATAATATAAAAGGGTCAGCCTGTATTAATTTCCCCTTGGTTTTAGTATTTTTATATTATTATTCCCATTTGCGCGCACAATTGCTATATTTATATATGTTGTATTGCTGTCAATTTAAATAAAGGCATTTTATATCTCACTCCTGCTTGGTGTTATCTCTGGGTGGTTCCATATTGGCTGTGGTAGCTTTCTTTGGTACTGTAAAAAGCAGCTGAAAATTAGCATAAAAAAAAGCAGCAAAAAAGTCCTGTGTGAACGTACCCTAATGAAGAATATTTCCATTATGGGTGGTCTTGATGATTTTAGCAAGTTATTTCATTTCTTGAGTAATATTCAATCTTGTATTACTGAAAGCTGAAATCTGCCAAATTGTTTTCATAGTATGTAAAACTATAATTTAATATAATAATAGAAATAGATGAGTGACAATAACTACATTTTTCAGTAAATAGAGAACAAAGCACATATGTTCCTCAGGTGTTTTTAGCACAGTTTTGGTATGCAGAAAGGTAGGAAAACACGAACAAATCTACAGGGAGTGCATCATTTGTTATGCAGTGTTACTATGAATGAGCTCCACAAACATGGAAGCAAGTCCTAATAATGTGGATGGGAAAATAAAGAAAAACAGCTGTGTACATATTTTCAGTTTTACAATGTTAGAGGTTATGATGTCAGTTTGTTCTCGAAGAGTAATGGACGGCAGCCTTTGATTGATTACTATGCATATCTTCACTTTTATATACACACTGTGGATCAGCTCACACACAAAGCATATTGCTCCAATGCTTGTTCCATCCAAACTATTGAGCTAGAATTGAGCTGAGTGAAAAATGTGGAAAAGAAAGCTTGAAAAAATTGATTTTAGATGTGTATGATAAACACATATTCTAGGCAACATGATAACATAGGATGAGGTGAAAGTAGAAAGTTAACCACAGTACTCTTATAAGGACTTCCAGGAACTAGGTCTTCACACCCACACAGATGCAACGTCCCAATCTCCAAGGAGCTCACTTGGATAAATTAAAATACGATGAGGCGTCTACAGCTCTGGCAAAAATTAAGAGACCATCACATCAAAACCCTGTCATGGGCATCCCAATCTCAAGACCTGAACCCCACTGAAAACCTCTGGAATGTAATCAAGAGGATGATGGATAGTTACAAGCCATCAAACAAAGAAGAAATGCTTACATTTTTGTGCCAGAAGCAGTGTGAAAGACCAGTGGAAAGCATGCCAAGATGCATGAAAGCTGTGATTAAAAATCATGGTTATTCCACAAAATATTGATTTCTGAACTCTTCCTCAGTTAAAACATTAGTATTGTTGTTTCTAAATGAATTTGAACTTGTTTTCTTTGCATTATTTGAGGTCTGAAAGCCCTGTTCTTTTATTTTGACCATTTTTCTTTGTCAGAAAAAAAATACAAAAATTATTGCTTGGAAATTCGGAGATGTGTTGTCAGAAGTTTATAGAATAAAAGAACAATTTACATTTTACTCAAAAATCTAATATATAAAGCTGAATGTGTGTATGTATGTGTGTATGTGTGTATGTATGTCCGGGATTGGCATCTGAACCGTCGCAGCTACAGCCACAAAATTTTGCACAGTCACACGTCTGGACCCCGAGAGCGTCATAGGCTATATTGTGAGGTGAAATTTTAACCCCGTGCTTTCCAATTCACCAAACAATTTTGCCCCTATCTACATAATGGGGAAAAAGTGAAAGGAAAAGTGTTGGAGGCGTCGCAGCTACAGGCACAAAATTTTGCAGTCACACGTCTGGACCCCGAGAGCGTCAAAGCTATGTTGTGAGGTGAAATTTTAACCCCGCGCTTTACAATTCACCAAACAATTTTGCCCCTATCTACATAATGGGGAAAAAGTGAAAGGAAAAGTGTTGGAGGCATCGCAGCTACAGGCACAAAATTTTGCACAGTCACACGTCTGGACCCTGAGAGCGTCATAGGCTATGTTGTGAGGTGAAATTTTAACCCCGCGCTTTCCAATTCACCAAACAATTTTGCCCCTATCTACGTAATGGGGAAAAAATGAAAGGAAAAGTGTTGGAGGCAAATTAACAGCTGCCAGATGTGAACAAGGGGGACTTAAAGAATGAGAGCGATGGCGCCAAAGAGTATATACTGTACAGTTGCTAAGGTGGGGCCCCGACATGGGATAATCACCACACCACCACGGGGATATGAACACACACAGAAAATGCGCCACACACTACCACGTGCTCGAACACATATACCACCCTCAGCGCACATTTCACCACACATACACCAACCTCGCCACATAAAAGTTGAAACACAAAAGTCGCCGCTCAAAACGCGCCACGCGCAAAACTCTCCACATGCAAAACTCGCCACACGTGCAAAACTCACCTCATGGAAAACTCGCCACACGCAAAACTTGCACACGCGGAAAAATTGCCACATGCACAAAAGTTGCAACACATGCAAAAGTTGCCTCACACAAAACTTGCACATACTCAAAAGGCACCACACATAAAACTTGCCACGCGCAAAACTCGCCATGCGCAAAACTTGCTGCACACAACTTGCTACACTAACCTGTCACATGCAACTCGACACACAAAAGGTTGCTACACGCATGTCGCCACACAAAACTCATCTCACAAAAGTCGCTACATGCATGTCGCCACACGCAACTCAACACACACAACTTGACACACGAAACTCGCCCTAAAACACACACAAGTCTGGTATTATCCTTCAAAAATAAAAATCTGATTAATAAGCTGACAAACTATAAGAGCAACAAATGTACCATATAGGAATCCGGCAGCTGTCAGTCACATGACCAGTCTATTATGTGTATTTGTGAGCTAATATATACTGCCAGGGGGTGGGCTTACTGTTGGCTGGGGATTTATCAGGCTGCCAATTTAGCTTACGAATACTGAGGTAAAAATACTGACCAAATAACGTGTGAACGAGGTCTAATACAGGAGGAGATGACATACAGATATATACTATATACAGGAGGAGATGACACACAGGTATATACTATTTACAGGGAAGATGACACACAGGTATATACTATATGCAGGAGGAGATGACACACAGATATATACTATATACAGGAGAGATGACACACAGGTATATACTATATAGAGGAGGAGATGACATACAGGTACATACTACATACAGCAGGAGATGACATACAGGTATATACTATATACAGAAGGAGATGACACACAGGTATATACTATATACAGGAGCAGATTACCTACAGGTATATAGTATATACAGAAGGAGATGACATACAGGTATATGCTATGTATAGGAGGAGATGACATACAGGTATATACTATATACAGGAGGAGATGACACACAGATTTATACTATATATAGGTGAGATGACACACAGGTATATACTATATACAGGAGGAGACTACATACAGGTATATACTATATATAGGAGGAGATGACATACAGGTATATACTATATACAGGGGAGATGACACACAGCAGGTATATACTATATACAGGGGAGATGACATACAGGTATATATTATATACAGGAGATGACATACAGGTGTATACTATATATAAGGGAGATGACAAACATGTATATACTGAGGTGAAAATGAAAGGTGTGAGGTGAAAATGAAAAGGTGTGAGTGCAAAATGAGAGGAGTGAGGGAAAATAGTGGAGTGATCGGAAAATGACAGATGTGAGGTCGAAATGACAAGTGTTAGGGGGGAATGAGAGGAGTGAGGGGGAAAATATAAGAGAGGAGTGAGGGGGAAAATGAGAGGTGTGAGGGAGAAAATGAGAGATGTGAGGGGGAAAATGAAAGATGTGATGGGGAAAATGAGAGGCGTGATGGGAAAATAAGAGAAGTGAGGTGCTATAACTAACCACAGATATTTACTATGCCCAGACAACGCTGGGCTCTTCAGCTAGCTTAGATTTACAATCTCCATGCTTTTCTCATGGTCAACTTTATGTGGCCTGTTCAAGAGTTGGAACAGCCAAAAATCTGTTTGTCTTTGCACCTGAAGGAAAAACTAAGAATGTCGTTTATCAAAAGGCTCTCGATTAAGTAGTAGAAGATTACTTCACATTACTTGGCCAATTTAGTTAAATCTGTGTGGAATATCTCTGGTGTTGAAATATATGTTGTAAAATGCTTCTATTAGCTTAGTTTTTGACTTTTAATAATTACATTTCTATCTATTTGTTTTGTGGTTTTTTGTGCAGAATAAATTTTTGTTAACACATTCTATTTTGCTAACAGCAGTTATTACCCCGGGCGAAGCCGGGTAGTACAGCTAGTATACCTATAAAAACAAAAATCAGATAAATTGAACATGTTGCAGTGGTATCTTAATTTTTGCCAGAGCTGTATGTTTTTGTAGTTTCCTTGTCCAAAAGTCACATAACTTGTTACATACAAAATTAATAAATTAGAATAATGTATGCAATCACAATATTTCCTATAACGCTTTACTCACATGTCCATTTGGTAGTTTTTTTGGTCTGTTCTTTTTTAGGGACAGAATTATTTTCATGCTAAAATGGATCCATTTTCTAACTGATGCTAATGGAAGCAGAGATGCCACATTGATTATTATGGGTTAAGGCTGGTTTCAGCTTTTTAGAATGGAAACAAAAAAAACATTCAGAACTCTTTTTTTAATTCTAAAAAATGACACAAAATGGAAACCAGTCATACTTCGTGATAAAGATTGGGTTCCCTTTGCTTCCTTTTGCATCTGTTCGAAAATTGATCTGTTATGTACATGAATTCCATTTGTTCCTAAAATTTAAGAGACAACTCATATTTTTTTTTTAATTTAAAGCTTCTCACAATAGTTGGTCGGAATTTGGGCCCATTCCTTCTGACAAAAACTAGTGTAACTGATCCAGGTTTGTAGGTGGCCTTGCTCGCATCTGCCTTTTTAGCTTTACCCATACATTTTCAATAGGATTGAGATCAGGGCTTTGTGATGGCCACTCCAAAACATTGACTTTATTATCCTTAAGCCACATTGTTACCATTTTGGCAGTATGCTTTGTGTCATTGTCCATTTGGAAGACCCATTTCCGCCCCAAGCTTTAACTTCATGGGTGATGTCTTGAGCTATTGCTTCAATATTGCCACATAATCTTCTTTTCTTATGATACCATCTATTTTGTGAAGACAACCAGTCCCTCCTGCAGCAAAACAACCCCACAACATGATGCTGACACCCCCATGTTTCACAGTTGGGATGGTGTTCTTAGGCTTCCAAGCTTCTCTCTTTTTCCTCCAAATGTAACCATGGTCATTATGCACCAAAAAGTTCAATTTTAGTTTCATCCGACCACAGGATGTGTCTCCAAAAAATTAAGGTCTTTGTTCCTCTGTACATTTACAAACATAAATCTGGCTTTTTATGTTTCTTTTGGAGAAATGGCTTCTTCCTGGCAGAGTGGCCTTTCAGCCCATGTTGATACAGCACTTGTTTCACTATGGATATTGACACAATCTTACTAGCTTCTGCCATCATCTTCACAAGGTCTTTTGCTTTTGTCCTTGGGTTGTTATGCACATGTTGGACCAAAGCACATTCATCTCTGGGACACAGAACCCATCTCCTTCCTGAACAGTATGATGGCTGGACATTCCCATCTTGTTTTTGCTTGCATATAATTGTTTGTACAGATGAACGAGGCATCTTCAGGTATCTTCAAATTGTACTCAATGATGAGCCAGACTTGTGCAAGTTCACAATTCTCTTCCTGATATCTTGTCTGATTTCTTGAGACTTTCCCATCATGCTACACAAAGAATCAGTGTGTTTCAGGTGTGCATTAAAATACATCCACATCTGCGTCTCTAATTAACTCAGATGTTGCCAAAAAGCCAGAAGCTTTCAAACACATGACCGTGTCATATGAGCAGTCCATAATTGTTTAAAGGCATAGTAATCTTAGTGTATGTAAACTATTGACTTTGCATTAAGTAATAAAATGCCTTAAAACATTGTGTCTCTCATTATTCTGGCATTTGGCAAATATTAATACTTATAGTAATCATAATTGAATCATAATTAATTTTCATAAAAAAAATGCATATGCATCTTTTTATATAGTGTAGGTAAACTTCTGGTTCCAACTGTATGTCTATGACATTTTTGAGCTCAGGGCAGGAGACCTGCATCCGGTCCAGAAACTTCAGCCTGCACTCAAACCCTTAATGTCACATGTGTGAAACCAGCCTAATATGATTTTTTTTGTAATAGGAATTCAGTTTCTGGGCAATTTACTGTTGTTTACTACGACAACAACAGATTTGTGACTTTTCATCGTTTGCTGAACCTCAACGCCTATCGTCTTTGCCCAGGCAGCTTGTAGAGTTTTGTGCATGAACCTCATCTGGAGAGTTACAAGCTGTTTATAACAGCTGCATTAGCATGATGCATAGGTTTCCTCTCGGAAATCTGTATCTTAGCACACATCTAGCAGAGAAAGAGGAAAGAGGCTTTAAATGCTTTGAGAAGTGCTCAGTATTAAAAACTAAAGTGTCTAATTTCAGCAGTCACAACCATGTACCCATAAAAGAGGCAAATTTATCACAGAACATTACTGAGTGCAGGAAATGTCATGAAAACCATTGTTTTTAATCTTTTTTTTTCCCAGAGTCTAAATGAGGTGATTTATGGTAGTTATCCATCTTTAGGGTCATCCATCAACTTTTAGTTGCTAGGCAATCAAACCAGCAGCTGTTTGCTTTGAATCAAGCTGAAAAGTTGTCAGTCATCACATGCAGGTATGACCTTTGCGGTAAAAAACATTAGCATGCATGCAAAATTAACGTTAGTAGTCCATGAGCCGGGCCAGATATCGGTACCACCCGGAGTGACTAATTTTCTTTGGTATTTTTAGGTAGATGCATGTCTGTAGTTTATTTTTTGATATGATAGCCCTTACATATACGTAGCTTATTAACCCCTTCAGCCCTAGGCCTATTTGTACCCAAGTGCCTAAGCCAATCTGACCTGTGCCACTTCATGGGCTAATAACTTTGGAACGCTTTCACCTATCCAAGCCATTCTGAGATTGTTTTCTCGTGACATATTGTACTTCACGTCAGTGCTAAATGGGAGTCAATATATTTTACCTTTCTATATAAAAAAATGCTAAATATTCGGAAATTTTGGAAAAATCGGCAATTTTTTAACTTTGAAATTCTCTGCTTTTTACAAAAATACTGATACCCCCCATAATAGTTATTAATTTACACTCCCCACATGTTTACTTCATATTGGCATCATTTTGAAAATGAAACCTTATTGTTTTACGACGTAATAGGGCTTATAGTTTTATGCGCAATTTTTCACATTTACAGCAAAACCCACTTTTCAAAGGACCAAGTCACTTCTGAAGTCACTTTAAGGGGCTTACATAACAGAAACCACCCATAAATTACCCCATTTTGCAAACTACACCCCTCAAGCTGTTCAAAACTCATTTTTAAAAACTGTTAACCCTTTAGGTGTTCCACAGGAATTTTAGCAGAATGAAGGCGAAATTTCAAAATTTCATTTTTTTTCCAGATATTACATTGTAATCCAATTTTACCTGCAACCTAGCAAGGGTTAACGGCAAACCCAAACTTGGTTACCCTAATTCTGCAGTTTATAGAAACACCCCACATGTACTCGTAAACTAAAGTATGGGCACACAGCACAGCTCAACACGGAAGGAGCGCTATGTGGTTTTTGGGTGGCGGATTCACTGGAAGAAATCTAGGGGGCCATGTCACATTTGAAGGCTGCCTGAGGTACCCCCACAGTGGAAACCCCAAAAAGTGACCCTATTTTGGAAACTACACCCCCAAGGAATCTTTTAGGGGGTATAGTGACCACTTTGACCCAACCAGTGTTTCACAGTAGTTGGAAACACTTGGTTGAGAAAATGGAAAAAGTGCATTTTTTACATGAAGGTGTCATTTTAGGCTCATTTTTTTATTTTTAAGAGGTGTACCAGCAAAAAATGCACCCCACTATTTGTTCACCAATCTCTCCCGAACACAACAACACCCGATATGTTGTCGTACACTGCAGTATTGGGGAACGGCCATGCTGGCCCTGGTTCGAGCTTCAAGAGAAGGCAACTGGATGCTTCACCTAGGAGCAATCCGACAGATGATACCATGGTGTTTTGCCTATGACAAGGTCAACTATGCCCGATACCTAACCTATTACTATGCCACAATGTCTCGGCTGCCCATAGAACACCCAGAGGTCCATGAATACTTCATGCAAGGTGGCTTTTCGGTCCAGATCGGTAGCAAGAATCCTTTTGGACGAATTCCTGTGGACCAGACCATTGAAGAGACAATCAACAAAGACACCCAGACACCAGGGGGCACAAAAGGCTTCAGCCTCAAAGTTGGAGCTGTTTCCAGGTTCTACCTGACATCAGAGTACCGCAGTATGTACTTGAGGCAGCTGAGGGCCCTGGTAGGCCAACAATATACTGACTTCAGCCATTCAGACCTACAGGTGTCTAGGATTAGAAGAGATGAAGCCGATGTCCAATCTTTCGTTCAACTGCTGGAGACAGGTTGGGTGAACCCCTTCAACAAAGAGCATAATGGTGAACTTATCAGTTTGTCAACAGCGACTGTAGCACCACCAGATGTAGCCAAAGACCTTCAAGGGGCATACAGTATAGGAGAGGATGCATATCAAACATTCAAGGATGAGCGTTTGGGTACCGATAAGCCAACTACATTGTTTCATGACAAGATGACGAAGAACAAACTTAAAACGTTCTCTAACATCCAAATGAAGACACGCAGACAAGGTCTTGGCAAGGAGGTAATTTTGAAGGCTGACAGAAACCTATTTGGCCAGATGATACTTGTAGCTGAGAACAGAAAGCTACAAATGAGTGATGTCTTGACTCATCCCCTGGGTCCATTGCCATGGGCACTTGCCAATGGTGATGGGTCTATCCGCAAGACCAACAAGGCTGCCCTCGCAAGGGAGTTGGAGAGGAATGCTCGTCCTGCAGAAGTGATCCCCGAGCCCTCTGCAACCATCATTGATGGGATGAGCCTGGTTCAGAAACTGAAGGGAAACAATGCAACATTTGGCCAGCTAGCAGGCACAGCAATGAGTCGCGCTATCCATGAGGGTGCTAAGAGCAAGCGCATTGATATTGTCTTTGACGTCTACAAGGAGACATCCATCAAAGATACAGAAAGAGTCAACAGATATGAAGGCACAGGGATCCATTTCAAGAACATTCAACATGGGCACAACATCCAGCAGTGGAAAAAGCTTCTAAGTAGTTCCTCCAACAAGGCAAGTCTCATAAAGTTTCTGGTAGAAGAATGGAAGGCGAAACACCACAGGGAGAAGCTTGAGGAGAAGGAGCTGTATGTCACATGTGAGCAGCTCTGCTTTAAGATCACCAAAGAACAGTGGGAAGAGGCTGCTGACCTTAAGTCAAATCAAGAAGAAGCAGACACACGCCTCCTTCTCCATGCTCTTCATGCAGCAGAATCTGGTTACAAGTCGGTCATCATCACTTCGGAGGATACTGATGTCATGGTCCTGTGTCTGGGCATGTGCCACAAAATCCCATCCCACCTGTTCCAGAAATGCGGTACACAGAACCGGAAAAGATTCCTGGATATCACCACTCTGAGCCGAACATTGGGAGGCAGCGTATGTGATTCATTGATTGGTATGCATGCATTTACAGGCTGTGACACCGTCAGTGCATTCGCTGGCCGTGGGAAGATGACGACACTCAAGCAGTTGAAGATGAACAAGACATACCAGGATGCCTTTCAGGAAGTTGGTCGTTCATGGGAAGTGTCTACCGAACTTTTTGAGAAGTTACAGGAAATCACCTGCCACATGTACCTGCCAACTACCCAAACAACTGAGGTAAACAGGCTCCGTTATCAGCTGTTCTGTGCCAGACGTGGAGTGGTAGAGTCAAGTCAACTCCCTCCTTGCCAGGACTGCCTTTTCATGCATGCACTGCGTGCAAACTACCAGGCTGCGATCTGGAGGAGAAGTCTGCAGAGCCAGCCATGGGTTGCAAACCCAACAGACTGCGGTTGGATGATAGATAACGACGGAAAGCTTGTTGTCAAGTGGATGCAAGGGGCACCAGCACCAGAAGCTATTATACAGCTACTGTCCTGCAAGTGTGTGCGGTCATGTGAACTTCCTCAGTGTACTTGCCTCAGCAATGGCCTGAAGTGCACAGACATGTGCAGATTACAGACATGCCAGAACAAGGGTACTGAAGACGAGCCAGTAGAACAACAGTCAGATTCAGAGTCCGATGTTGAAGATATTATGGAGTAACATATATATATATATATATATATATATATATATATATATATATATATATATATATATATGCACATGACATGTTCAGTGTGTATTTACATAACTTGGATTAAATTTTGTTACAAATACTACATCTAGTCACTCCGGGTGGTACCGATATCGTCATATTTGGTTCTTGGCTCATGCTAAAATTCCTGTGGAACACCTAAAGGGTTAACAGTTTTTAAAAATGAGTTTTGAACAGCTTGAGGGGTGTAGTTTGCAAAATGGGGTAATTTATGGGTGGTTTCTGTTATGTAAGCCCCTTAAAGTGACTTCAGAAGTGACTTGGTCCTTTGAAAAGTGGGTTTTGCTGTAAATGTGAAAAATTGCGCATAAAACTATAAGCCCTATTACGTCGTAAAACAATAAGGTTTCATTTTCAAAATGATGCCAATATGAAGTAAACATGTGGGGAGTGTAAATTAATAACTATTATGGGGGGTATCAGTATTTTTGTAAAAAGCAGAGAATTTCAAAGTTAAAAAATTGCCGATTTTTCCAAAATTTCCGAATATTTAGCATTTTTTTATATAGAAAGGTAAAATATATTGACTCCCATTTAGCACTGACGTGAAGTACAATATGTCACGAGAAAACAATCTCAGAATGGCTTGGATAGGTGAAAGCGTTCCAAAGTTATTAGCCCATGAAGTGGCACAGGTCAGATTGGCTTAGGCACTTGGGTACAAATAGGCCTAGGGCTGAAGGGGTTAATAAGCTACGTATATGTAAGGGCTATCATATCAAAAAATAAACTACAGACATGCATCTACCTAAAAATACCAAAGAGAATTAGTCACTCCGCTTGGTACCGATATCGTCAAATTTGGTTCTTGGCTCATGGACTATAGTGACTGTTTTAGTGCCTCAGAGAATTATCTCAACCACCAATATAGACATGCAATGTGTCTACAAAGGGGAAAGTTAAACAGAAAATCCCATAAATCTTCTTCTATATAAAACACAAAAATTAACAGATTGTTTTTCATATGAATATAGTTATTTCAATTGGTTACATATATAAACATTGCAAGTGTTAGAAATCTGTGAAAGAAAATATAGATTATGCTTTGATTGTGAGTATTGTTTAAGCCGTTGTCTGAGATTTGATAAGAGTCTGCACATTTGTCCTTAGCCGCTGCTGCTGTTGTCTATGAGCTGTGACCTGTACAGCAGATCAGACCAATTTCACCGAATCCAGCTCCAGTACAGAAAACAGCCATGGTCTAAAGTGCTGCTGTTTAAAAAAACAAACATTTTCTACAAACTATTCCTGAGTAATTTTTGCAGGTTTCCAGAAAGGATTATTTTGTTGAAAGAGGCTGTCTCTATAAGGTAATATCTTTGTGCGGGTCACAATGGTGGGGTTTAGTGTGCATAGCAAAGTAATATCATATTTATTCACACATCCTTGAGTCACAGTCTGACTATGGACTTTGACTCATGGATCGACTGCGAATCTCCTGACCTGGACTATACATGCCTATGAAGCTGTCAAGATCATGTCAGGAGACTTGCGACCAGTTCGTGAATCACAGTTCAAGCTTGGTCCGTGACACGGTGATGCATGGATATGGTCTAACGTATACATGGATGACAGGACCCAAAGTTTCTTTATTAAACAGAACGTGCCCTCTTCCCATAGTGCTACCATTTTTTCTCACACACACCAAGCCATCTTCAGAATGTATAGGAAACCATGGTTCATCAGACTAAGTTACTTTCTACTATTGCCTTATGGTCAAGTTCTGCTGCTCCCATACCTATTTTAGAAGCTGTTGGATGTGATGAGGGGTAAGAATGGCTACTCTGACTAGTGTACTGCTATACAATCTGTATCCTGGCACCTATCTATCAGAGTTATCAATAACTTTTTTATCTTTTGAATTTGTGCTACACTAGCAGATTATTTGAATTTGACAACAGACATACTAGTCTTTCATCTTTATTTTCATAAGTGAGCCTCGGGTACCCATCACCATGCACCTCAAGACGAGGTGGAACTGGCCTTGAATATAGGTGTAAATACTTTAATATTATTGGAGAAGTAATCTGGATTTGGTTTTACTTGGAATAGTGTCTGTTGTAACCCTGCTTGGTTTTTGGTACAGAAAGACTCTATCCATATTCTGTTAATGCCTAGATCCTTCTGGTAGGGCCTGGAGGCTGAAGCAGCAGTCATATTTATTCCATATGCCATACTACAGCTTTGTGCTGGATTAGCTCAACTGTGGTTGGTTAGCATATCCTTATTTATTATGGTAATGTGCAGTAATTGCACTATGTATTTATTTATTTTACTCCCTTTAGTCTCATTAATTCCACAGCTCTTTACAGACATTATTGGCACTGTCCCTATTGGGGCTCACATACTAGATTCCCTATCAACATGTTTTATGGAATGTGGGAGGAAACTAGAGAGTTCAAAGAGTTTGGAGAACATACAAACTCCTTGCTGTTCTTCTCATCTTACATTGTTTTTAAGGCTCCCTGGTTGTCCTTCTTTGAGTCATGTTAAGTAGCTACTAACCAGTGAATAAAACACACTACAAGTCCTGCCCTTTTGTACAGTGTATACTATGACCTAGTTTTCTAACCATCAATGTATGGCCCTTGCCAAAGTCACTCAAATCCTTACACACTTGCCCATTCTTATTGCTTCTAACACTGGCGGTTCACTTATTACTTAATTTTTCTCATGCCTTCTAGTGTGCCATTGTAACAAGATAATCAGTGTTAGTAATTTCAGGTTATTGCAGATTGGTTTAGAGTCCACAGAAGGTAGAATGGTATAAATGTAAGATCCCACTGGACAATATCATGTAGTCTTAGAAAACTGAACGTCATCACGGTTTGCCTGAGAACAATGTTAGTGGGCACCGTGCAGAAGTGACTGATGAAAACGCAGTATTCAAAACTGTGGAAAAATGGGGTACAGATCAATATCTGTTGATGTTTGCCTTTAGGTTTCATAAATTAGAAATAATATTAGAGTCCTTTTTGTTTAACTATTATTTTTCCTTTTATTTTTCTAGTGCTGTATTTTTAAAATCTACCTTCATTTATTAAGCAGAACATTTCTCTTTAACGAAAGCCTCTGGATTAGTTTCGTGAGACCTTTCTCCACTAAAGAGCTATTATTGGTTAGTAACAGTTCTCGTCTGGCCTGCAGGAGAGTAAAATTTCCCGAAATTTCCCCCATCAGGTTTGCACTTGTAAATAATGCCTGTATTTGTGACAAAACATTCATTCCTGTGCCTTCTGATTTAATGGATATATGTGGTTAAAATACTATAAGGGACTCTTTCAACTCTTGTTTTTATGTAATGCATACTGTTTATTAAGCACTAATGTACCATATTGCGAGATTTCTTTTTCCCAGAAAGGATATAATAATTACATAACGAACATTTTCCTCCAAGTGCAGAATGTGAGATGTTATTTTGCTAAGCAGTGTGATATTAACACTTCTCAGGTGCATTCAGCGTCTTTTACAGCATACGGATTATATGAAAATTGACAGGTGCTTTATGAAGTTTTATGGTGTTTGCAGAAGCCAAGGAAATTATCTCATGTAATGTTATAAACAGGTTTTTACCTGAGTATGTGTAGAGAGCAGAAACGGGAAAGCCGAATAATGGTTTTCATCGTCACTCCTGGAGTGTTACTGAGAAAAGTTACCTTTTCCAATTTTGATGCAATACTTATGTTGACATCACTTGAAGTCTCTTCATGAGATTATTTATATAGTGAGAAGTGCTGTGCATATCACCTTAAGAGAGCGCATGTCCAGAAATTGTGATGCAGTGATAGTTTTAATGGAAATCACAGCATATCATTCAGTTCCCTTCTCATTTATGACCACATATGATTAAATGTGAACATGGAGGTGGCTAGAACTTAGCATGCCGAGAGACTTGTTAAAAGACTAGAAGATGGTACAAGGCCAATATCAAACCTATGGAGAAAAAGCTATCCAGATTCCTGACTAAATAGTAGATTTGGAAAGCTCGTGCCATGAATGACGTAACATGTCCTCACAGGAGATTCTTTAGTGAAACTGATAAAATTATTTATCACATGAGATGTGATACATAAGATGCAAATAAATAAGGTGAAAATTATATTAAGTTCGATCTCTTCAACTAAGGTAATCTATTAAGGGCTTAACAAAGACCCTAAAATGGCCTTTTTTTGTACTTTTTACTGGTAGTCAATAATAAAACAACAAGAACTCTGATTTTCACATGATTTCTGCCTGTTTCTATTGAGACCAACGTATTCATTCACAGAGGTGTAACTTAAACGTGGGACTTCATAAAAAATCAGTAACATGGCCTCCATCCTATCACGTACTATTTATAATATTGGTGCCTTACATGAGAGAGGGGCCTTTAGGCTTTGGAGACAGGTGAAATTAATACTCTTCTTACACCACTGTTCAGGGAAGGTAGAATAATTAAGTTGGCACTCTCAGCTACACTGGATGCTATTGTGGTAGGAACAACAATATTCCAAGTAAAACCATGGAATTCCAAATTTAGGGTAAAGTTTAATTTGCTGCTTCTTTTTGATTCAACAACTTATATCACTCCATAAGTGAAGAATTGCCCAGTGTTTTGGTTCACATCGGACCCTGATCATGATCATGTTAGACTCTCATGTGATGTGTGACTTAACATCAGGACCTTCCACACTCCTGCTCCTTCTCTATCGGGCTTTGATCAAGGGCCAATGTGGAGCAAGACGTTGACCAGTCTTCCTCTTTTGGAGTGATATGTGCTGATGACTCAATAAATGTAACAAATTACCTGCAATTTGGACTGTGATGGTTTGGAATACACTGGAATGGTGGCCAGTGCTCAAAAGTCCTTATAGGTATAAAGGCATGTCAGCTCACCAAGGTTTTACCGGGAATCACCATCACCCTATTTTTATTCTTCCTATATCAGTCACTTGTTGATAATTTATTTCCTGCAATTGTCCCAAGGAAGGTTGCAGCATTTACATCTAGATGATAAATTTAAAAAATCAGTTATGATCTATTGGATTTATTAAATATATCTTAGAATGTACTCACCCTTCTCTTTCTTAGCTATTTTACATGTGGGTGGTATAACACTCGGTCCTGATGCTGTCCAATGTAAAGACATTGTATGTACTGGACAATATCTGGCTGCTGGAAGTGTAATAATATTGGATTTTTTATAGTCTTGTATTTTTTTTTATGTCTAGTGTGGTCTGGGGTGTAATGTTATTTTTGGGAGTCAAAATTGATTATGGGGGACTGGACTGGGTTATACTGTTAACACAGAGGTTTGTTTTGGGGTCTGGTGTGGGATCTCCTATTGATGTAACTCAGATGTGACTTTGCTTAGTGGATCAGTAAATCCAACCTCATAAGCAATCCAACGTATTACAACTCGTCCCAAGTTTTCTTTTTCTAAAGGATGAAATACACATTATGCTGCTCAGACAAGAAAAAGGTAAAAGCATCACTTATCTTGTATCAGTATGATATTACACTTTTTATATCTGTATTATTTTCTAATAATACTTTTACTTGGCCTTTAAGTATGTCTGACAGAGTATGATTGCCTACCAGTCCATGCATTTAGTGAACTGTAATTAGATAGAACAGTACTTAACACTAGGAATTCTTGGTATTCTCCTGGCACTGCTATGAAATATCTGCAGCCTGGAAGTCTTGGATTAGGACAGTAGGCACATACTGTGAGAGATACCGCCAAATACCTAATGCACATCACAAATAGCAGTTAGTTAATCTTTCTTCAGAAATCAACCGCCTTAGTGTAATATTATGGTGCTTAAACATTGTAAATAATTTCAAAACTGTCACAGATTGTGCTCTTCTTCCAATGTAGACTAAAGCCAGATTCACACATCTGTGTTTCTCAATCTCTATATGGACCGTTATACACCGACCAGCCATGGGCCTCCTCACCTGACCTCAATGGCCTCATATATGCTTATGGGGCATTTGAGTTTGGATCAGGAACATCCAATATTCACTCCTCTGTGCTGTCCATTTTGAAAACACGTGTCTGGCTCGTAAAGACCAGAGCATGTCCTATTTTGCACCATTTGCAGATCAGACTCATCCATACAAGTCTTTGGAATGTCGTTAAACTTACAGAAGAAAAACAGAAGACATCTTTTTTTCTTCAGTTTCCCATCCGTTTTTCATTCATTTTCATCTGATACATTATTAAGTGTCAATGGATAAAAAATTTTCAGTTCAGACAGTCTACCTGCTTCAGTTTTTAAAAAAGGATAAAAAGAAGAAAATAAATTCAACAATGGATGATTCTGGGAAGATAACTTTTTTATTTATTTTAAAAATGGAACCATGGAGCCCTTCAGTTTCTCTGCTCTGCTGCTCATTTCCTTGCCAGTCTCATATCTTGCACTACGAGTGGGTAAAATCAAGGGGGTCTGGAAGAGGAAGTGAAGAGGCAAGTAGAGAACATAGTCAGCACAGTATCAAGGTGTGGTGGTGGTGGGCCGGTAGGTGAGTAAATATTTTTTTTTCAGACTACTAATTTTTAAAATAAGAAATACACTGACGACAGCTATAAAAAGGATATATTGCAAAGTTATCTATTATCAAGTTCCCTATCTACTGCATAATAATTCAATATCTTTCAATAGTACACCATTTAATCAGTTCTTTTTATATGATCTCATGCAAGAATTGCTGTACTTGGGTAAAGTTTGAAAATCCAAAATGGGTAATACAGAAAGCACCTTAACTCGTCTACAAGATGAACAATAAATAAGGTGACTAAGGCAGAATGTCTCTTCAGTGGTTTTAACAGCAGGACATGAATTTGTGCTTCTATCTGTACACACTTCAATGTCCTTTTGTGTAGAGATTTGGAACTACAGCACAACTGCCAAACAACTATTCAGCATGTTGGGGTTAAAAGAATCAATTTGCTCCCAACGATGTGTGTGTACTTGAATCAAAGCCATATTAAACCTACTGACCTCTGGTCTGTGGCGCTTCTGCATTCCCCACACCATGTTTAATGAATGAACTTAATAATGTCGGGTGTAGTGTGCAGTGCAAGTTAGCTCACTGACCTCCTTTAATCAGTACATACCAAGGGAAAATGCCTTTGTCTAAGCTCTCACCCTTTACTCCAGTCATGACTATGGCAGAATCCTATTTACCAGATATTCGTGTTTACACTGACGACTATTGAAAGCATCCTTTAAAAGTTAATGAAGGAATTCCAGTCAAAACCTATTATTTTTTTTTTCCCTCCATTAAATTACTGCTATAGGTTTTTAATGGATATGTGAAATAGTTGTTATTCAAGGCGCTGGTGCACAAATTAAAATTAAACCTGCAATCTGTGGAAATTAGTATTGTTTTTGTTTGACTATCTTTATGTGGAAATGAACAAAAAGAGCTGTGCAAAATAATGGGGGAACAGAATTATTTTTCTAAGTTAAATTAAGGAAAAAGAAATATGTAAAATTAAAAAAAATATTCAATATTAGAAAAAAAAATGCTTTATTTATCTTTTTTTCTTACTATCCACCTATCCTATACCTACATTTTTAACCCCTTTCTGACCTCGGACAGGATAGTACGTCCGAGGTCAAATCCTTTGCTTTGATGCGGGCTCCAGCGGTGAGCCCGAATCAAAGCAGGGACATGTCAACTGTTTTGTACTATTCACCCGGCGCTATTAACTAGTTAAATGCCGCTGTCAAACACTGACAGCGGCATCTAACTACCGCTTCCGGCCATAAGGCCGGAAATGCGCTCATCGCTGACCCCCGTCACATCAGCGATGCGTCGGCATAACAACCAGAGGTTGTGGTGGGCTCTCATTGCAATGCAGGAATTCAGCTACATGGGAGCGATCTGAGTTTCGCTCCTATGTAGCTGAGCCGATCGAGTTGTGCCAGCTTCTAGCCTCCCATGAAGGCTATTGAAGCATGGCAAAAGTTTATAAAAAAAAGTAAAAAAAAATGTGAAAAAAATTAAAAAAATATATAAAAGTTTAAATCACCCCCCTTTCACCCCATTCAAAATAAAACGAATAAAAAAAAAAAATCAAACCTACACATATTTGGTATCGCCGCCTTCAGAATCGCCCGATATATCAATAAAAAAATCATTAACCTGATCGCAAAACAGTGTAGCGAGAAAAAAATTTGAAACGCCAGAATTGCATATTTTTTGGTCGCCGCGACATTGAATTGAAATGCAATAACGGGCGATCAAAAGAACATATCTGCACAAAAGTGGTATCAAGAAAAACGTCAGCTTGAAACACAAAAAAATAAGCCCTCACCCGACCCCAGATCACGAAAAATGGAGACACTACACGGGTATCGGAAAATGGCGCATTTTTTTTTTAAGCAAAGTTTGGAATTTTTTTCACCACTTAACTAAAACGTAACCTAGTCATGTTTGGTGTCTATGAACTCGTAATGACCTGGAGAATCATAATATCAGGTCAGTTTTAGCATTTAGGGAACCTAGCAAAAAAGTCAAACAAAAAAGAAGTGTGGGATTGCACTTTTTTTTTTTGCAATTTCACCGCACTTGGAATTTTTGTTCCCGTTTTCTAGTACACGACATGGTAAAACCAATGATGTCGTTCAAAAGTTCAACTTGTTCCACAAAAAATAAGCCCTAACATGGCCATATTGATGGAAAAATAAAAAGTTATGGCTCTGGGAAGGAGGGGAGTGAAAAACGAACATGGAAAAACGGAAAATCCCAAGGTCATGAAGGGGTTAAACACCTTTGACATGGAGAAAGTGATTTTTACTTATGTTAGTAATTATAATGAGATAAAAAAGATGCACTACTACTGGCTACTGTCTTCATTTCTTCAGACTCCAGATATTTAGTTTGTTGCCTGACCTAAGGGCTCATTTCCACTTGTGGTGAAAACGGACGAGTGTAATCCGACAAAGAATCGGATTGCACTCGGACCAATGTTATTCAATAGGTGTCTTTTTATTTGCGATTTTTTTCTCAGCCGAAATCGGACTGAGAAAAAAATCACAGCATGCTGCGTATTGCTGCGATTCTCGGATGAAAGTCGCCAATGCAAGTCAATGGGTGCGAGAAAAAAAACACACAGCACTCGCACCATGCGTATGACGTCCATTTTTTACGGATACCTTACCATTCTGTGGCATAGAACACTGTAAATGGTCCTGTAAATGACTGTATAGAAACAGTTGCTGAGAAAAAAAACGGATTGCATACGGATGTCATACGGATGTAAAACGGATGGTGCGATTAAAAAATCGCATTGAACTCACATGACAATCGCATAGTTTTCATCCCTTTTTTTCAGTCCAGATTGCGGACCATTTTTTCTCTCGCAAGTGGAAATGAGCCCTTAGGCCGGCCTCACACTAGCGAGTTTTACGGACGTATGAGCGCATAAACTACGTCCGTAAAATACGCATTACACTCGGCCCAATGATTCTCTATGGCCCAGCTCCTATCTGCCGTATATTACGCATCCGTAATATACGGTCTTGTATGGCCGTAGAAAATCGCAGCATGCTGCGTTTGTCACCGTATTGCGCAAAAAAATCGCCAATGAAAGTTTATGGGGGCGAGAAAAATACGGATTCCACACGGACCAGCAGTGTGACTTGCGAGAAATACGCAGCGGTGTTAGTGAAAAGCCGGTAATTCAATTGCCGGCTTTTCATTTCTCCTGCACAAACCCGACATGATATGAGACATGGTTTACATACAGTAAACCATCTCATATCCCTTTTTTTTGCATATTCCACACTACTAATGTTAGTAGTGTGTATGTGCAAAATTTGGGCGCTGTAGCTGCTAAAATAAAGGGTTAAATGACGGAAAAAATTGGCGTGGGCTCCCGCGCAATTTTCTCCGCCAGAGTGGTAAAGCCAGTGACTGAGGGCAGATATTAATAGCCTAGAGAGGGTCCATGGTTATTGGCCCCCCTGGCTACAAACATCTGCCCCCAGCCAACCCAGAAAAGGCACATCTGGAAGATGCGCCTATTCTGGCACTTGGCCACTCTCTTCCCACTCCCGTGTAGCGGTGGGATATGGGGTAATGAAGGGTTAATGTCACCTTGCTATTGTAAGGTGACATTAAGCCAGATTAATAATGGAGAGGCGTCAATTATGATACCTATCCATTATTAATCCAATTGTATGAAAGGGTTAAAAAAACACATTATTAAAAAGTATTTTAATGAAATAAACACACAGGTTGTTTTAATATTTTATTGCTCTCTCAATCCACCTGAAGACCCTCGCTCTGAAAAATAATAAACCAACAATATACATACCTTCAGATGATCTGTCACGTCCCACGAAGTAAATCCATCTGAAGGGGTTAAATCATTTTACAGCCAGGAGCTGTGCTAATGCACTCGCTCGTGCCTGTAAACCCCCGGGTACTGAATGGAAAGCAGAGTGATCTGTACTTACCTTGAGTTGCGGTGATGCGCCCTCTGCTGGATGTCCTCATGAACTGGAGCCTTGGAAAAGTTCCCACGCTGGAGTTCATACAATTGGATTAATAATGGATAGGTGTCATAATTGACGCCTCTCCATTATTAATCTGGCTTAATGTCACCTTACAATAGCAAGGTGGCATTAACCCTTCATTACCCCATATCCCACCGCTACACGGGAGTGGGAAGAGAGTGGCCAAGTGCCAGAATAGGCGCATCTTCCAGATGTGCCTTTTCTGGGGTGGCTGGGGGCAGATGTTTGTAGCCGGGGGGGCCAATAACCATGGACCCTCTCTAGGCTATTAATATCTGCCCTCAGTCACTGGCTTTACCACTCTGGCGGAGAAAATTGTGTGGGAGCCCATGCCAATTTTTTCCGCCATTTAACCATTTATTTTAGCAGCTACAGCGCCCAAATTTTGCACATACACACTACTAACATTAGTAGTGTGGAATATGCAAAAAAAAAGGGGATATGAGATCGTTTACTGTGTGTAAACCATGTCTCATATCCTGTCGGGTTTGGGAAGGAGAAATGAAAAGCCGGCAATTGAATTACCGGCTTTTCACATATATCGCGCTGAATTAAATATAAATACAGAATATATATATGTGTCTCAATTATATATATATATATATATATATATATATATATATATATATATATATACTGTATATATGTTTTAACGAACATTTGAGCACATAAATCCATTAGATGTCGGTTTTGCAAGCCTGCGAGAAAATCTCGCAGTACGGATGCCATACGGATTACATACGGAGGATGCCATGCGCAAAATACGCTGACACACCCTGCCTACGGATGACATACGGATCACTATTTTGGGGACTTTTCTGCATATTATGGCCGTAAAAAACGGACCGTATTTACATACGCTGAGTGTGAGGCCGGCCTAAGTGTGAGACTTTTCTCATGTTGATGTGTCCCTCCTTGCTGCCTTCACTAACTCACATGTGTCAGTATAGCTTCGTTTCTGGCCTAATTTCCCATTTTATCACGGAGAGAATTCTCTTTCTACAGCCCATTCCGGATTTCCTTTCTCGGCCCGTGTGCAATCTTTCTCCATCTCCACTCTCTGATCTGCTAAGAGCAACATTCTCCCTGGTTTTCTGGTAATATGATGGTCACTATTGGGGAAATATCAAGTAACCTGATTATAGTTAATGGGTACCATCTGGCACGATTTGCATCCATGAGTTGAAGGATTTGTCCAATTGAAATAGCCACTAAGGGAATGTTTCCACGTTCAAGGATTGCATCAGGATTTGGTGAGGATTTTACGCAGGTAAAATCTGCACCAAATATGCACCTGAGGTCACTGACAGGTCACCTGCGTTGTCCTTGCATTGTTTCTGCATTGTAAGGACATGTTGCGTTCTGAAAAGACGCGCCGCATGTCCGTTTCCGCGGGTCTGCCGCATGTGTTTTTTAATGCATAGTGGAGACAGGATTTCATGAAATCCCCTCCACTATGCTGTAACATCTGGATGCTGCGTGTTTGACGCTGCAGCTCTATGCAGCGTCAAACACGCAGCGTTTCCTGAACGTGGAAACATACCCTAACAGTGAACTGTCAGATCTGTGTAACAGAAGTAACTGGACAGCCAGCTATGTAAAGGAGTTGTAAAGATTCTACTGCAACAGCAAAGTGTTTATTTTTTTCAATGCAGGCTAATACTTAACTTTGCAATCAAGAAACAGATGAGCATGAAAAATCAGTGCAAAAATGCAACATTTTAAGAGCTTGAACTTTCTAAAATACTATCAGGTAAAATTGTGTCCTGAAATGCTGATTTTGACTGCAGGCAAAGAGGATAGTTGCTTACTTGTTTGTTTTTTTCATACTTGCCTACTGACATACAATAAATAGTTTAGCAGAATTGATACTACTCTTGACTCTAACTAATAGAAAAGTTCCAAATATGGGAATCCTCCTCCTTCTATTATCGCAGAATGCCTTAATCTATATACCAACATAACCGTGTAAGAAACCTATGAAGTATTGGTTTTTTTTTGTTAGATTAAAATCAAGTTACCCTATTCAAAACCGGTACTGAATTTTTATTAGTCTTATCACGCAAATGTTATCAATAAATGATTAATGACCATAGAGAGATTTAGTAGTCATACAGTATATATGGAAATAACCAGTTTTTACACTTCTGACAAATGTGACACCACACGCAACTGACTAACCAAAGGCTGTTTATGAAATGTTCCATGTCTGATGAAGAGTTGTCAAATTCTTTAGAAAAAGGTACATCATAGATACCTTGTCCTCTGCCTCAGGCTTTGCATGGAAGCAGAAACAGCTCTCTACCAGGCCTTATCTTCATTTATATGACACATAAGTCATGTTGACTTGGTGTGCAGAAATAGTCTACAATGTTAAAAAGATATTCTGTTGGTAATTCTAGATTGTACCATCCAATAAATAATTTAGTATTTCATCTAACCCCCTACTTACTGTCATGCTGCTGTAATGCAGGTAGGTGCAGGCTTCACTAGATGGCAGTAGAGCGGAAGCACATCTGCACCTAAGAGAGCTTACCTGCAGTGCAACAGTGAGGCTACCACAGATGGCAGCAGAAGAGTCAAAACAGGCAGGGTCAAATCCTAGACTGTAGCGCAGTACCAAAGGAAAAAGCAAACTCGAGGTCAGAGACAAGCCAGGGGTTCAGTAACAGTCAGGAGCGGATAAGCCAAAAGACAAATGACAAAACAGGTCAGGATACACGCCACGTCAAACCGGGGAGTCTGCACAGTAAAGGGAAACACTGAGTCAACACTGGAACAGGGGATAACAGAGACACGGGTTCAGACTGCAAACACAGCAGGACAAATCGGAGCAATCAGAGTTAGCTGCAGGAGCACTAGACAGAAACTATAACTGACAAGATCTGCAGGACACAGCGTGGCAAAATAGCAAACCTGAGACCAGACTGAGGCTGAGAAAAGTTAACCCCTGACAGGAAAAGGGAAGACAGGACTCAAAACCTGGTCCGGATCATGACACTCACAGCTTAAAGAGACACTAAGTAGAAAGAAAACATATACATATACTGTACTGGTCAAAAGTTTGAACACACCTGTGCATGCTATTGTTTTTATTCTTCTTATAGGAATGTGCACAATGTAGATTCAGATGGAAGGCAGCAAGAGCACAATGAAGCAAATATGGAAACTCGGAGGAAAGAAATGTGTGAAACAAACTAGAATATGTGTTAAACCTTCGATTCTTAAAAGTACCCCTCTTTTAGTCTGATGACAGCTTTACACCTTCTGTGTTCTCTCAAGCAGCCTTATAGGGTAGTCATCTGGAATGGTTTTCCAACTGTCTTGAAAGAATTCCCAGAGGTACTGAGCACATAGTCACTGATAGGTTCAATAGATACCTGTAAAAAATAAGTTTTAGGATATTGATCCTAAAAGTAAGAATTCTCTTCCATCACTTTTGCTGTATGACTCACATCTAATCCATGATTCACATTCTGAATGTACAGTATAAAAAAACTAAGCCTTCTGAGTAATCCCATTGACTTTTGTTTCCTGTTTTCAATATTGCCTGCATTTATTTTAAATCAACAATTTCAAGTTCAGTAACTGAGATTGCTCTCTTGCCTATCTAGAGCTGAATTAATGGTAGAAAAAGCTAGAGAAACCCGTCTCGTTCAGTTCACCAAATAGGTGCTACCTGCTATTCAGTCATATAATCTGGAATCACATTTCAATGAGTCCAAACCGAATTCCAGAGATGAAATTTAATTTAGATAGAAATGGAAGGATTGGTTTATAGTATAAGTGAAATCGAACTAGAAATTCATGACCTTGATTCAAAGTTTACACAAAAGGGATAAGAGGAAGAGGAGCACAAGATGTTTTGTCCCTTGTGGGTGGATAAATTAACTTTAGATACTTTTTCTAATCATACACCTTTCCATACTGAACAAAAAATTATAAAGTTATTAAAGTAAATTCTCATCTCAGATGTTTATAGCATATCTGAAGACTAATGCATATATCTCTGATAGAATTGGGACCACTAATTTAGTTTGGAAAAACGAGGACTAAGGGGTGATCTTATTACAATGTATAAATATATGAGAGGACAGTACAAAGTCCTTTCTGATGATCTTTTTACTCTTAGACCTGAGATGGGGACAAGGGGGCATCCACTACGTCTGGAGGAAAGAAGGTTTAAGCATAATAACAGACGCAGATTATTTACTGTAAGAGCAGTGAGACTATGGAACTCTCTGCCATATGATGTTGCAATGAGTGATTCAATACTAAAATTTAAGAAAGGACTGGATGCCTTTCTTGAAAAGTATAATGTTACAGGTTATATATTGTATACTAGATTCCTTGATAGGACGTTGATCCAGGGAACTAGTCTGATTGCAGTATGTGGAGTCGGGAAGGAATTTTTTTCCCCAATGTGTAACTTAGTGTTTGCCGCATGGGTTTTTTTTTCCGTCCTCTGGATCAACATGTTAGGCTATGGGTTGAACTAGATGGACTTAAAGTCTTACTTCAACCTTAAATACTATGTTACTACTTCATAGCAATGTACAGTAGTCTCCTTCCCTTGTCTCACATCTCCTTAGTGGAGAGGTGGCAGCACATTCATGGCTCTTTCCACTTACTAAATAGAAAGAGCAAAGCTATGAAAGAGGGTAGGTAACTGCAGTTCAAAAGAAATGGAACCTGTATTTGTGAGGCATCTTTGAATAGGCCACAATTGTCTGAGATGAGATTACTACCTCACTGGGGTTTCCTGGTTGTAATTTAACAAAGCAAATCGTATCATTACGGAATCATGGAATGTTAGAATTGGAAGGAACCCCCAGGGTCATTGTGTCCATCCCCCTGTTGAATGCAGTATTCACTAAACCATCTCAGACAGATGTCTGTCTAGCCTCTGTTTGAAGACTTCCATTGAAGGAGAACTCATTGATCACTCACTGTCAAAAAGTTTTTTCTAATATCTAATCTGTATCTTCTCCCTTTCAATTTCATTCCATTGCTTCTTGTGTTTCCATTTGCAAATAAGAGTAAGATGATCACTCTACACTGTGACTTCCCTTCAGATATTTGTTGACATATATTAAGTCTCCTCTTAGCCTTCTTTTGTGCAAGCTAAAGATTCCCAGATCCTTTAACCGTTCCTCGAAGGACATACTTTGCAGTCTGCTCACCATTATGATAGCTCTTCTCTGAACTTGTTCCAGTTTTTCAATGTCTTTTTTAAAATGTGGTGCCCAGAACTGGACACAGTATTCCAGATGAGGCCTGAACAAGGTGGAGTAGAGGTGGATAATTACTTCACATGATCTAGTCTCTATGCTTCTCTTAACTTAGAACTGTGTTTGCCTTTTTTGCTGCTGCATTGCACTGTTGACTCATGTGCAGTCTGTGATCTGTTAGTATGCCCAAGTCTTTTTCACACATGCTGTTGCTTAATTCTATTCTGCCCATTCTGTAGATGTAATTTTCTATTTCTTGCCCAGATGTAGAATCTTGCATTTCTCCCTGTTAAAGGGAACCTGTCAGCAGGGTTGTGCATAGTAACCTACACACAGTGTCAGGTCGGCACCATTATACTGAATAAAATGATATCTTGGTTGATGAAATTCATTTTGTGGTTGTTGTTTAATCTATTTTTAGTTTTGTGTTAATGAGATTATCGTTCCCTAAGGAAGGGCTCGTGTATGTGGTGCTCTGATTAGATATTCATATTACTTGACTATGTAATATAATCTCCTAGAGCTGCTACTGCGCAGGTGTCGGTATCCATCTTGGTGGAGGACACTTTTTTCTTTTCCAGCAAGATGGCTCCACCGGCACCTGCGCAACAGCAGCTATCGGATCTCTGTTCAAACCAATAGATGCTACTGCGCAGGTGCGGTGGGCAACTTTTTCAAAATGACTTTTTTCTTCAATTTCCTTGCTCAAATAAATCTGAAAAATGGATAAAGGTGCACATCATTAACCTGCCTGCAGAAGCATTTTTTTTATTCAGTATGTGATGGTATTCATTATGCATGTGGCCTCTCAGCATTCTGCATTATGAATAACTAATCAGAGCACCACATCCCCAGCCACGCCTTAGGAAACGAGCATATCATTTACACAAAACTGAAAATAAAGATTAAGAAACAGCCATGAGATGAATTTCATCAACCAGGGTATCATTTTATTCAATATAACGGCGCCGACCTGACACTGTGTGTAGGTTACTATGCACAACCCTGCTGACAGGTTCCCTGTTAGTTGCTGCCCATTGTTCAAGCTTATCTAGGTCCTTCTGAATTATTTGTCTTCTATAGAGTTAGCTATCCCCCCTAGCTTTGCATCATCTGCAAATTTGATTAATTTACCTTCAGTTCCCTTATCTATGTCATTTATAAAAATGTTGAACACTGTGGCCAGGACAAAGCCTTGTGGTGCTCCACTTGAAACGCTCTTCTAATTGTGTGTGAAACCATTTATCACCACTCTTTGAGTACGATCACTAAGCCAGTTATGAATCCACCTAACCGTAACCTTGTTAACCCCATACTTGTTCATTTTATTTTTTCAATAAGGATAGTATGAGATACTTTATCAAATGCTTTTCTGAAGTCGAGATATACTATATCTACTGCATTTCTCTGATCCACCCAGTCAGTGATTCCATCATAGAAGGAGATTAGATTAGTCTGGCATGACTTATTTGCTGTAAGCCCATGCTGGCTCTGCTTAATTACTAAATTCTTATCCAATTACACACACACACACACATGCTGTTTAATAATTTGTTCAAATATCTTTCCTGGTATAGAAGTAAGGCTCACTGGCCTGTAATTTCCTGGCTCCATCTTCTTTCCTTTTTTGAAGATAGGGACAAAATGTGCCCTTTTCCAAACTTCTGGGACTTCTCATGTTCTACAGATTCTGGCTAGTGGTTTTGCAATATAATCTGCTAACTCTTTCAGTACCCTAGGATGTAATTAATCTGGACTAGGAGATTTTAATGCATTTAGCACTAGCATTTAGCAATTAGCTAAAGGCCCCGTCTCACTAAGCGATTTACCAACGATCACGACCAGCGATATGACCTGGCCGTGATCGTTGGTAAGTCGCTGTGTGGTCGCTGGGGAGCTGTCACACAGACAGCTCTCTCCAGCGACCAACGATCAGGGGAACGACTTCGGCATCGTTGAAACTGTCTTCAACGATGCCGAAGTCCCCCTGCAGCACCCGGGTAACCAGGGTAAACATCGGGTTACTAAGCGCAGGGCCGCGCTTAGTAACCCGATGTTTACCCTGGTTACCAGCGTAAATGTAAAAAAAAACAAACAGTACATACTCGCCTTTCGGTGTCCAGGTCCCTTGCCGTCTGCTTCCTGCTCTGACTGAGATCCGGCCGTACAGTGAGAGCAGAGCGCAGCGGTGACGTCACTGCTGTGCTCTCACTTCTCACTGTACGGCGGCACTCAGTGAGAGCAGGAAGCAGACGGCAAGGGACCTGGACACCGAAAGGCGAGTATGTACTGTTTGTTTTTTTTTACATTTACGCTGGTAACCAGGGTAAACATCGGGTTACTAAGCGCGGCCCTGCGCTTAGTAACCCGATGTTTACCCTGGTTACCAGTGAAGACATCGCTGGATCGGTGTCACACACACCGATTCAGCGATGTCAGCGGGACCTCAGCGACCAAAAAAAGGTCCAGGCCATTCCGACACGACCAGCGATCTCGCAGCAGGGGCCTGATCGCTGGTACGTGTCACACATAGCGAGATCGCTATGGAGGTCGCTGTTGCGTCACAAAACTTGTGACTCAGCAGCGATCTCGCTAGCGATCTCGCTATGTGAGACGGGGCCTTAAGTGTTCCCTTACCTGGTCTCTGTTTATAGATAGTGTGGATTATTTTATTTCTTCAATAGCACAGTGAAGATCAATTGATGTTACAATTGTTTTCTTGGAGAACACAGATGCATAATAGGAATATAAAAGTTCAGCCTTCTCAATATCATTTTTGACCGCTTCACCCTTTTCATCCTGTAAAAATCCTTTAGCAGCTTTAACTTTTATTTTTCTTTTGACATAACCCCCAAATCCTTTTTTATTGCTAAATGTTATGCAATGTATTATTACCCCTATTTCAACTTATTGCCATTTTTAGTATCTCTGTTTGCTTTCAGTAAAGCTTCAATATTCTTGTTCATATCCCAGGCCTGAAAAGTTATGAAAGGGATTGTCTTGGTTTATCAAAAAAGTCTGAGTCACTTATGTATAGCCTGCTGTGAGGATTCTCCAGTGCTGGTGGCAAGGCAGGGAGGTCATGTGCCTGCAAGCATGGGATATGCATACTCCTGACCACTTTCCAACTAGACATACATAGCATTGCTTAATTTACTTCCATTGAGTGGAGCTACAAAAGTGTAGTCAGAATTTGGCCAGGAGTATACATAGATCATACTTGGGGTCACATTACCTCATGTCCTTGCTGCCAGCATTGGAGAATGCTCACAGTGCCCGCTGTATACAATGTGAGGATTCACAAGTCTGCAGTCATGTAAATTAACTCCGAACTTTCGTGATAAACCTAGACAACCCCTTTGAGAACTTTCCACAGCTGAGAGATTCTTCCAAATATATCCAGTCTAGAAAATACTATGAGATCCATGTAGTCCATGCTGCTTAATTTATGGGTAATTATTGCATGGGATACAAACTATACAATACAATACAATACTATATTATACAATTAATAAATATTTAGTCTGTGCTATATTCTCATAAAATTAGTGGTACTGTTATAGCATGCTACGGCCAACAATACACTTTTTATATTCATTGTACCATATTATTCCTGTAAGTAAAACCCCATAATGTCTTAAGAACCATCACATTGTGATCTGGAAGGACTGAACAACTAGCTTATCTTCACTAAAGCAGCAGAACAGCAGTTTACCATATTAATAGCTAATTGTTTTGTACTCTGCAGATTGACAACAAGGATATCTGTTTACATCTGTATTTTAGAAGTCAACAATAATGAGTTGATGAAGCCTGTAGCCTTTTATAAATATGTGCAAGCCAACATCTAAATTAATTGATCTAATCACTGCATTTTCATTTTGTTTATGTGCAATTAAATAAGAATCCCATAATTTGTGAGAGCTACACCTGTTCCATTGCATGTGTATCACGTAGAATGTCATTAGAATCTTGTTAACCTCTGTTTACTGAACACAAGTAATCTGCGCGTAGTGTTTGTGTATGAGTGGGAGGCAGGAAAACTTTCATAAGGCATCAGTTTCAGAGCTATTATTTGCTATGGAAAATATAAAAAATGCTAAGGATGTAATCTTCAAGAAACATTTTTTTTCTTAGCAAATCAATTTAACTGGAATTTACCAGTTAAAGGGAATCTGTCACCCCCTGGGACGTATATAACCTATTGCTACGGGCATACAGGTGATAGAATTGTTCAAATAGTCCTGCCTGTATGCCTCACAGCTGCGGTCTTGTTGCTAAGAAATAGACTTCGGCACTTGTGCAGAAAAACGGTACAGTCACTGCCTACAGCAGGACGGAAGAGGTACGTATAATCGCGCAAGTGCAGGCGCGGTATCTGTGAGCCACAACTGCACATCACATGGCACTGTGATGTGCATTGGAGGGGGTGGTACACAAATAA